>NC_041371.1:2492454-2652454 GCF_900634415.1 Cottoperca gobio | reverse complement strand
ATAAACTTTAGTCGTATCTTACACATTGCACTTTTAAGATATGATTTGAGAGCTCTGAAAGTTTGTTTAGAGGCTGATGAATATTGATGAAAAGACAAAAACAATGACTTTGCTCCTGGCTGTTTTGATAGCACGGCGGCCCTCGAGAGTTCAGGTTGTGCTCTTTGTATATTCTATGAAAACAGTAACCATAAGGATGCAATCTGTGAGCATGCAACAGCACATTTACATAGACGTTTTATTCTAGACTTTACACAACCAATGGGACTAAAACTTCTTCCGGTGCAGAATAAATAACAGCAGTAGCCTGGATGATCCTGTCTCTAAAGTACCAGTGAGTAATATTGATTTTTTGATTATTAATGTTAATGCAATTAAGGTAACTGATAAATATTCAAGTGATTGAGTGCATTTTTAAACATGGGGCTTTTTTTAGACGAAGCATAAATTGTTTTTAAATGAGAACCGGTCTTTTGCATCCCTGCGTCCTGGATTTTGGGACCTCTGACAGTTAAAATATTCATGCATCAAATGTTTCTTGAGAAAACAGAGAAGCTGTTGGAGACACTGAAAGAGAATCCTGGTGGGGCCAGAAAAATAGAAAATATTTCAGAGCCGCTCCCAGGGATGATTGCCTTCATATGTTATCCTGTCATTCCATGAGCTGTTATGAGAGGATGGAGTGGGTGAGGAAGGGAGGAGAGAGGATGAGGAGAGAGGGAGGGAGGAATTATGGGATGAAGGGGGAAAGGACAAAAGAAAGACACGGGTAAGGGAGGTGAGGAGAGATGATGAGAGAAAAGGGGGAATGGTAAGACGCATGAAGGAGGAGGAGGGGACAAGTGCAGAAGGGAAGAGGGGGGAGTAGAAGTTGGGGGTAAAAAGGAAAGATGAAACAAGAGGAAAGGGTGGAACGATAGTGAGGAGGTGTGAGGAGCTAAAGAGAAGACTGAGGAAAACAATAAGAGCAAGAAAGCACAGTTGACATGAGAAAATTCAAATAAAATAAAAAGAATCCCTGCGGACTGAAGGCTCTTCACGCCATCTGTTTTCTGTCTCCGGCTGCTGGACGCACAGCTCCAGGCCCGGCCCACCGCCCCGACCGGGTCATACAAGACTCACACCCACGTATGCAATCCTGGGAGAGTAGGCGTGACGCCAGAGCACAACGTGAACCAGCTGTTCTGCTGTTCTCACATCTTCAACCAATCAATAGCTACAACCACGAGAGACGGAGCGAGAACAACAGTGGCGTAGCTGCAGTCCTGATCGTGCGCAACACGCTGAAGCACATCCAGAAGATAATGTAATCCCTTCACTGCCTGCAGATGTGACATGTTTTGATAGAATTTGACCTAGTGGCCCAGCTGTTGCACATGTGACCTGATGACTTTTGCTTTTAGACGTTACATCAGAGCACAAAGGCCTCCAGCAAGTCCGTACGTTGAGTTTTACACGTTTGAGGGAATTCTGTTGGTTTGCTTTGTGGAACAATTAAAAGAAAGAGGCCACTGATCCTGCAGAGCACCAACGTGGTGGTTGTGTAGTATATCATAAGTATATAGTATTGTATATGTTGAGGCAGCAGCAGGTTTATAGGGAACCTGGTGTTAACAGTGATCAGTGGTTTAAACTACTTAATACATAAATACTCTCATTACAATTCAATGTTCAACATTTAAATTGAATATTATCAGCAAATTAAACTTAACTTATGAAGCTCACAATGTGATTGTTATTCATATTTCATACATCATTTTTAATATTGTGGCTGGTTGAGGTGAGGCTGATTATAACTTATTCATGTTCCGGGTTGATGATATTATTACATTTGTATATTAGTCAAATCTGAACCTGCAAAAGAGTTCAAGGTTTCCTTGCAAATATAAAAATATAAATACTAAAATAAAACATGAACCATTTCTTCTTAGTTATTATTCAAATCAATCTATTTGCCCCAAAATTATTCTTATTTTAAATATTAAATATGGCATGTTTAGCAAACTCAGATGGTTTATCTATAAACTCAGATGTGAAATACAAGAGCATCTTCAGAAGTTTAAAGATCATATTTCACTCACATACTAAACTTTTAGAACTGTTTAATGATTTTTATCTCTGCATTTTCTCAGTTTTGTACTTACAGCAGAAATATTTAAGAACATCTACTGTTGTATTGTTCAGTCTTTAGAGATGTTTGTATTTTATGCTATTGATTTCTAAAGCAACTCATAATTCTAACTTAAGTAACCGACAGCTTCCTGTCATCAAAACCAATCAAGCTTTTAAAATGTTTTAGTTAAATAAAAAAATAATCTCTCTGGGTATCTTTATTAGTCAAAATAAATAAGTGCTAAAAAACAATATAAAAAATATTAAATATTAAACTAATAAACAATTTTGTGGCTTTTACGCTTATTGTTTTTTCCGTCGGAGGTTTTAAGATCACATCTGTGTCTGCAGGATTCAGACGGAGGATTCTACCTGATGGGGTCAACAATACGCAGGCAGCTGATCCAGCTGTCAGACGGGGTCAAAGGTCACGTCCAACACCTCAACAGTTTAGACTGGTGTCGCTGTCCTCAGGCATCACACACACACACACACACACACACACACACACACACACACACACACACACACACATAGATTATATGCATCAATATATACAGAATACGTACTATATATATGTTCATCTTTCCACACACACGCACACACACACACACACACACACACACACTGGCACAACACACTCTCTCTTATGCTTTGTTTAATTATTAATTTGCACATATAAAATGATAAAATATCCTTCATCATAAAATATTTACAGTTTGTGCAAATGAGATAAAAAAGATACCTCAAGGGATTTTCTAAAGGCATGTCATCCCATAAGACAAAACTTTTAAGGGCATGAGTGAACATTCTTCTCTTTTGTGCCTTTTCTACTTTGCGCACACTTGTGGACCTCGACGATCCACCTCCCTCCTCAATTATCTTCTTCAGAGTCAGCCTGTTGACGGCGGCGCTTTGTTGCAGACTTTGTCTTTGGAAACTGTGACGGACAGTCGGAGCATTCAGCTGGTGATGTGAGCTCAGATAAAATAACCAGTAATTGTTCCCCGGCTTCTGAAGGACACATTTAGTGTCCGCCGTCCTTTTCTTCCACACAATACACGTGTCTAACTCTGTCTGGTGTCTTTCAACTCCTCCTCTGTTTGTGTTGATGTATTAAATGTCTCACTAAGAGTCAACTCAACAGGTGCTGTATCTTCAAGGGGCCTGAGCTAATGATGAGCATCAGCTAAATTGGGAAATTGATGTGAACACACTCGAACGTGTCAACACTTCCATTGTTTCACTTCACATTGTATGTAGTGGAACGCAGGATGTGTCCAAATGCAAAACGAGGAGTTTGACCTCTAATTAAAAAAACTAAATTAAAATGTGTCTTCTGAAAATTGCTTGTAACTTCCTTGGCTTTCACTTTTACTCTAAATGCATTATGATTTTTAAATGTATTTATGATTTGTTAAAATATAAAAACAGGCCGCTTCCGTTTTTTAAATGTGTTTAAAAAGTTGTGACAAAAACCAATAAGATCCTCTCAAACACTTCAGGAAGGATGAATGCATCTTCATGTGTATATTTTATATTAGCAGATCGAAAAATATATTTTAACATCATGTAATCCAGCTGCTAAAAATTCCCCAGGTGCTGCATTTTCAATTTCACTTAAGCAGGCGTCTTGAATCAATATATATTTAATAAAAAAGCTTTCAGCGTGTAACTTATTAAGTCAAAACTACAGAATGAAATCACCGACTTGTGTGAAAAGTACATTTGAATCCACGTTCCATCTCATTTTCAAATGCAGTGTTACTAACCTTACTGTGCTTCATAGTAGATGTTGTATTAACGTATGGTAAATATGTTAGATATTAATCTGTAATTGTCGCTCGTATGACTAAAATCAGTATCAGAAATCTTTTATTTATCCCACGACGGGGAAATGTACGTTGTTACAGCAAAGAGCAAGAGAGTAAAGTGGCTGGTACACAGTTACATAGAATAAAATACAATAATATAAGTACAGACGGTGGAAAGACATGTGTAGGAGTGATAATTGCACACAGTGTTGGAATAGACTTTTCTCGGTGTGGTGGTCTACAAGGGGCCGTGGTGATTGTAGTCTGACCGCTGCAGGAAGAAAGGTCCTACGGAAGCAGCCTGTCACTGAAGCAGCTGCACAGTGCGGACAAAGTGTCCTGGAGGGGGGGGGGGGGGGGGGACATGTTGTCCAATTGAGAGGACAGCTTGTCTCCCACCACCTCCACAGTGTCCAGAGGGCTCCCCAGGACAGAGCTGTCCTTCTTCACCATTCTGTTCAGTCTCTTCCTGTCAGCAGCCGACAGACTTATCACCAACTCTGCAGCTGTACAGAGCTTTTTAGTTTCTTTAAACCCATTTATTATGTTTTTACACAACATTTGCTGTGTGCTTCAGTCCCGGCGCTCTTATCAACCTGCTTTTCAGCAACAACACGTTGTTGTCGTGTCCCCTTGTAGATCAAAATTGATGAAAGTCGCTTTAAGTAAAAACTGTGTAAATGAGTAAATGTTATTCATTCCTTCCTCCAAGGCAACCACCACAACACATGAACACACATTGTTTCGCAATCTCAGAAATGCCAACAATGACCTCTTCACACACACACACCTGAAAACAGAAAGACTACAATGACGCTCTCTGCTGCTCTTATCAATTACTTCACAGATATGTAATTTGAGAAAGGCTTTGCTGACAGCTGCTTTTACCTGCCGAACGCTGGAGAATAGTCAAACAGACAGGCTATTCAGCAGCACAAAGTGCCTGTCAGAAACAGTTATTACAGGGCGGACGCAGAGGCGAGGCCTCGGACGCTCTGTCACTGATACTCTGGGGGAAACTCTTCTGTCGTGTTGCAAAATAGGCCTTTGGAATGTGCAGGATGATGATAGACGTGTCAGGCTCAGGTAGGTAAACTGCTGTCAATCCGGCTTTGAAAGCTGCTCGAGGTGCCTGCAACAAAGGAGAGACTGACTCACCTTGTCACTTTTTGTGTTTCTTTTTTTTCCATCCTGGTTAGCTTCGCCTGCAGGGTCACCTCCTCCACAGCTCCCCTCGGGCCAGAGACGACCTCTGCTTCTTATGACCCTGACTTCAGGTTGACCCTGAGCCGCCTGAGGCAGGGTCATGGCAGTCAGGAGAACGCCCTTAAATTAAAGAGTCAAGGCAGCCTTTATTTTCACGTTACGTTATTTTCACGTCACGTTGCACTATGACCAACACCCCCATCCCCATTTTTCACATTATTCCCATTGTATACCATTCCACTTCAAAACACCATCAAAACACGGGTGCACAGAAACGCGCAGGAGGTTGATGCGTTTCTTTCTCTTCACCATTGCTCAGATGTTCATTCACAAAAATACTGATGTTGCCAGTACTGAGAGGTTTAACTTATCATGTCTTCATAGTTTTACAGCTGATGATTAAAAGATCCTCCTGAGAGGAGATATGTCTTCAAGACAAGTCGAGTCTAGAAACTTCTAGGATAAGTAACTTTTACAGGCTTTCTGGGTCCAATGGTATCATGTGACTATCTTCGCCTACTGCATAGTTTTACATGCTTATTGGGAGTTCACAGGACCGAGTTTCCTGGTTTAATCACGGCAACAACATTGTGCATGTGCTTGTTTGTCTTTTGGTTTGATATGTGTTGCTGTGACTGGATCCACACTGACCAATCCGTTGGGGCGAGCAGAAGCTTTAGTGTCGGAGAAGAGGCGCCAGACAGTATGGGTTGGTAAACCGAACGTTCTGCCAGCAATTCATACGATCTGGAAACCAGACTAGTGCAAATTGGTTTTATAACACACAACAGCTGTCGGGTAATTAGTAAAGGAGCCATTAGTTTCATGTAAATATGTCAAGCATCAAGCATTTACAGATGTGAAACGTACAAACGTTTGTTGGTGTGCTTGCTGTGCTACGGTTGCTGCAGCCCTGAGAAATCATTTTTCAGACTCGTCCCCCAAAAATATAAATGACCTTGTTATTTACTACTAAGGACATTTTGAGGAACTTTGAATATCTGGATGTTCTCCATAAAACTTACCAATAATAAGCAGAACTACTTCCTCTGGATTTTCTTGTCTGTTTTCTGTCTTTCGCTCTTATTTGTCTTTCTTATATAATTATTCTGGCTTAAAAAGGAAACACACTCTCCGACAATAACAATTGGTTGCTTTTCATTTTAGACAAAAAAGGAAATTGAAGGTTGTGCTATCGCTTTACTTCAGGTTTACTTTACTTTACAAAAAAAAAGAAAAAAAGAGAAAAAAAGAAAAAGAAAAATAGAAAAGAAAAAAACAAGAATATAAAAAAGTATAATAAAATAAAAAATAAATAAAAAATCCAAATAAAATATTAAATGAAAAATAAGAATAAAAAAAATAAGAAAGAATTACATAATTAAAAAAACAAACAAACATACAAATCTTTTGTATGTTGCACTTATATTGGTTTGGCTTATTTGTAGCTAATAGTTGAATTTGTATTCTACTGTTTCTGTATGTTGCACTTCTGTTGGCTTATTTAAAGCTGTTGTTCTGCACTTAAATGATTTCAGCTATTTGAAGTTAAAGTACTTGCAAGATTCTTGCTGATACAGTTGTATCCTCATGATTGTTTGGACTTTTTGTAAGTTGCTTTGGACAGAAGCGTCAACTAAACGAACTGTGATTTAATGTATAATTTACCAACGCTAAATGTGGAGATGCCTTTCATATGTAAGCACATTATTTCTATCAGGGATATGATTTGAAGGGACCGGGACAAACAGTATTCAAAACAGGTCAGATAGTAAAGCAGAATTGCATTTGTCCTTTTCATAGTAATCCAATTTGATCCAGGATTTATGTGTATCGCTTCAACGTCCAGACTCATATCTTGATGTTTGTTTCCCCTTGGTTTTATCGCTATCAATGTCCTCAGTTGCTCTGTGATGAACTTGACTGTTAAAACTTTATTTACAAATGCATTTGACTTTTATTTTAAATGAGTTTGATTATTGTTGTTATGTTCACAAAGTAAAGATCACACAATATCAAGCATCTCAGATCAGATCAGAGTCAACCTCTTTCTTACATGTGATCTAGTTTGACTTATTATTTATTTAAACACAGTTCAGTTACAGTTCTTAGTTATATGATTATCATAATATGGTAATCTGTCAAGACACGACAGCTGTGGCAATGCGCTCAAACATATGTTCTGACTTTACACACTTGATCGGCCTCGTTCGATATCAGATCTGGTACTTTGTTGGCCACCACATCTCCTATTTGTCATGTTTCCTGATGCTCAACGTATATCTGCAATAATATTTGGTATGATGTCAAAAGATCCTTTTCACTGCCTAGTGTAGAGATAGTCTAGACCTCGAAGCAGAGACGAACAATTCAACGGAAAAATAGGAGAGACCTTCGAAACAGTAAGAAAAGATGTAGTGCTCTCCTCCAGGTTGGATAGATGTCATGTGTACAGATTAGTAATAGTAGTAATACTAAACTCTAATACTAAAACAAAGATGCTTTACTCCTCTGTTGTAGGCCTATAACCTTGCACACCTGTGGAAACGTGTTCTTGTTCACATGGTTACTGGTCAGTGTTAAATGCAATGGAAATGGATACACATTTGAACAGCTTTTTACTCTAACTGAGCATTAACGCAGAATATTGTAAATGACTTTCCAGTGATTAATACAAGGGTTAACATACTACAATGAGAGTTTCATAAAGTGCAGCATTAGCCTCTGCTGTGTTAACTGTGGAAATACTCACCAGTAAGAGAAATAAATACTCTACAAAACCCTTCATGTGACGCACTGATGATGCGTTCAGTGTTCTGGGTCAGGCAAGAGCCATTCTAGTTCAATTCTCTCAATCAAACAAACTACCCACTGAAGTATACCTACAGGAGCCAAGTGACGCCCGTAAAATGCTGCACAACCTCAATGCAGCGCTTGTGCCGATTGTAAACATCAACTTCACAGAGTCTCTGATTGTATTTGCAGTTGTAATGTTGCTTGATTCATGTTGGTTGCCTCAAAGATTACGTGAGAAATACATCTTTTGTTTCTTGTTTTTTGTGTATTATTCCAGGACATTTGCCTTTGCTCTTTTTAATGAGCACATTTAATACCTAATTGAGAGATTAGGCTTCTTGTCTTCAGGCTGGAGATTGTGTCCCCTGCTGTGCTGTTTGCTGTTCAAATACAAAGCTCAGACAGTCATGCCTCTCAGCTTTGGTCTGAACTCATTCTTCGCTCTATCAGTCTGCAGGGAAATGAATCTTGATCCGTGTGCTACAGGAATTAACTAGATAATGCAGCATTTGAACATTTGAGTCAGGAGCTTTTGATGGAGGAAAAGTTTGTCTCTGCTGTCTGGCCAGCTGTCAGTATCTGTGAGTTTCAGATCGGCTGATGGATCCACAGCTTCATCAGATGATGACAGATTTGATTCCTCTGTAAACTGAGACAAATTTCATTACGAAGGTAGTAGCTAACTAAACTGAAACAGATGTGGCAGAGAAGACATGCCAAACTCAAGGCCCGCAGGCCACTTCCGGCCCGTGGTACAATTATATCTGGATCACAATCATTTGAATATTATCCAATATGTAAATGGAATGCTTTTATATAGCGCTTTTCCAATCTTTACGACCACTCATAGCGCTTTACAACACACGTCATTCACCCATTCACACAGATGTATACAGAGTCAGAGGCTACCATACAAGGTGCACATCAGCTCATCAGTAGTGATAACCATTCACACACACTCACACACGATTGGCCATCGGGAGTTCAGTATCTTGCCAAAGGACACTTTGACATGCTGACTGCAGGACTGGGGATCGAACCACCAACCTTCCCACAACTCAACCTCCTGAGCCACAGCTGCCCGTCTATCCTGTTCAATAAATGTGGACCCTGTTTGGCCCTCGACGTAGTCCCAGTTTTAAATTTTGACCCTCTCTGTGACGCTCCTGAGCTTTTAAACAAAAAAGGTGACTCAGAACCAAAAATAAATCTTTAAAGTAAATTGTCTGGTGTCTGTATGTTACTTCTCACTCTGATATTTTGTGTAATGCATATATAGTTTTACTTTAATGTGTTTGCACAGTTTCTCTAACAAACTAAACCCCTGCAGCCATGTGTGCACTGTCCTCTGAGCAAAGGAACCTGGTAGCTCTTGCTTTCAAAAACATGTTGATCTTTGTGAGAAAAAGAAACATCTTTGTGCACTCAGCTTCATCTGTGAGCCTCACAAATCCATTTCTGATTCCCCTCGGAAACAATATAATGTAAATGTGACGTGTTGCGCTCACCAATGTGAACTGAAAAAAGTAGGCAGATTACATCCTTTAACGATATAAAGGTATCTTACTAAAACTTCCCAACATACTGTACTATACCTCAATTTGACTTTATATCGTCTGTGTTTTTTTTTTCATGGTTTCATGGCAGCCTTGTTCCATGTATTAATCATATGTTGGTTTAATGTGCAGGTGCCCACATGATTTTCACTATTCAGAGTAACTCTACTGTTTGCAAGATTAGAACCACAGCTGGTTAAATTAAGTCAACTCTATTGCCAGACAAGAATGTCAATATTGGGCAATTCTGCAAAAACCACGGATTAAGTTCAATTCCAAATGCAACTCTTGCTTTCCCTAATTTCAGTCCATGTCAACTATAGGTTAAGGACAATTTGTAGTTTTGGTAAATACATTACTGTTAAGGTTTAGGCAAAAAAAGACACATCTGCACATCTATGATGGGACACAAACATTAGCCTCCTGCGTACAAGTCAGACGTGCTACACATCAACCACACATGCATGCTCTTACTTGTCCTGCTACAGAAACACAACATCCTGACAGTACCATTGGCATTGGACAGAAATCACAAGGTGGAGAATGATCCAATATAAATGCATTTCCTAGGATAAGGGCTGCTTTAGATTCCCTCTGGGGGAAGTACAAATAATTGTTAACCTTGAGCATCTCATCCCATTGAACTTTTATGTTACGGTAAGATCTATATAGAGAGGTCTGGGATTCTTTATGATGCTGTTTTTCATCCGTTTCCTTCCGTCTCTCTTTCAAAAAAGATCTAAATCTCAAATGGTATCACCTGATTAAATAATGGTTATGGTGATCAATAATAACTATGCTGAGGCAGCCTTTCTCTTGATTGAATCACCGAGGAGCAAACAAACAAGCAGCTCTAAGAGAAGGAAGACTTACTCTACTCTGGTACAACTCACTGTATGTCCTGACTCTAGGGAACAAAAGCTTCGGATGCTGTCCAGTAAAGTACACGAGATGGGGCACATTGTTCAGCATTAGCTCATTACTGTAAAATGTGAGACATTTCAATATATCAGAGTGAAATGTCACTGTGTGCACTCGCCGCTGTGCACACTGCTCAGCTTGTTCAAAACAAGACAATACGGTATTCTTCTCACGTCAGCCAAGCTGGCCAAGACATTCCTCTCTTCTCACATCCAATATTCCCCCGCGCTCGCCGCACAGAGCCACTCTCGCTGCATCTCCTATGAAAGCTTCCTGTGGTGCCAACCTGCCCTGAGACTGGTGGCTTATGGGATTTGCGGTCCCTCATCACAGCTGGGCTCTCCCACTGAGCTCCACTTAACCTCCATGGTCTGCACGTCTAGGAGTCTCATCGAGGCACCGCTGACACTGAGGAGACTGGAGGAGGGGTGTGTGTGTTTGCTACCGAAGTGTGTGTGTAAGTCTGTTGCTATGTACCTTTTATCTATTGTTCTTGAAAGATACACAATGAAGCTGTTGGCTGATTTCAAGGTTCCAAGAGATAAAAAAAAACCCATTCAACATATACATCTATGCGTGTGCAGCTCAGTGGGTAGAATATATATAACAGACGATGGCATGGTTTCCAGCCTGCAGTAATGTCTCTAAATGTTTCTTCAACACAGCGTAAACAGGAAGTTGTGTCATTAGGAAAACGAAAATACTTTGGAGCATCCGTTAGGAAGGAGGACTATGCTGCATGTGTGGTTTGAGAAGTTTCTATTAACATATTGATGTAGTTTCAAATGTAATCCATTCTAAATGCTGTGAATCCAAGCTAATTGCAAGCAGCAAGATACAAACCTTTGCATTTGGTACTTAAAACATTTTTTCGGGTGACACGTTCCCAAGAAAACAGAGTACACACAGCAACTAGCCAGGTGTGAGGAGTTGAGAGAGGAAGCAGGATTTTTACTTTTGTATTTCAAGCTTTTTCTACTACTTCTTTCAACACATTGAATGTCCTGGATGAGAGAATCCAAAACTCTGCAATATCCCCATTTGTATAATTCAACACGTTTTCTGCCTCTCTATGACGGAAGGCTTTTCACTCCGTCTTCATCTGTGGCCATGTGGCCAACGTGGTCGGACAACATCTCATACATACTACTTTGTCTCGAACATACCCGGGGCTTTAAAGGTTCAATATGTAAGATATACCAGAATATAAACTTAAACCTTTAAACCTATCGAGGTTTAAAGGTGAGTCACTGCAGCTCCAGTCTGCCCTCAGACCAGAGGGAGAAGAAGCACAGCTGCCTGACTCGCTTGTAAATATTACAGCCATGTTCCGTGTCTGTTTTATAGTTTGTTTATTGGATTACACTCAAAGTGGCAGAAACAAGAAAACGCCCAGACCCTCCCCTCGTCCTCTCAGCTGCTGGGAGGCTGTTTCGCTAGAGCATACGTCTGTCGGCAGCTCCAAGCGTAGCTTCAGTTAGCAGTTAGCTCGAGTTCAGCCACAGCATCGGGAAACAGACTCCCTGTTGCTGCCGTTACACAAGTCCAGCAGGGCTGGTTCTGGCTGAGCTCAAGTCTCTTCCACCGCTGACTGGAAGACAAGACGAATATGCGGGTCGTTTTCTAGTTTCTGCTACTTTGGATTTGGTCCAATAAACAAACTAACGTCGCGTTTGATGGACTAGAGCCCCGTTAACATCAGTGCCCAGTGAACACAGATGATCAACGTGAAGATTATAAAACAGCAGAGTCCCTCAGAGCTTCAGCAGTTTGGTTAAATGTTGGTATTCTTGCCCTGCAGACTGACTGACAGGCATTACACAGGAGTAGATGCAATACACAATATAACAAATTAATTAGAATACAACAAATATGCCAAACTACTCCAACTTAAAGAGGCACATTAGAGATTGTATGGACCCAGTTTAGAGGTGAAATATTGCCCCCTACTTCTTTGGAGCAGGTGGCTCAGAATTACACTTTGAACCTTTAAGTGCAATACATTTGGATAATGGAAAGGTCTCATTCAGGGTTGAATATTATAAAAGTGAACACCGTTTTGACACTGGGCACAGACAGTCAAAAATGTATTTTTGTCCATGCTTATGACTTCACTGCAGTTTAAAAGGACTACTTCCTACATTGTAAGGAAACATAGTCAGTAATCTTGGCATAGTTATATAAATTGCTAAACATATTAACCAGTACGAAGTGGTTGGAAAACAGAAATAGGTGTTATTGATATTAACTGCATCTTCATGTGAAATTAGGATCTCAATTTCTTTTTTAAAATAAATAATAATATGACTGTATGCGAGTGATGCTTCCTGTTCTGTCGCTGCTGTCTGTAAATTGCTTGCTGTGGTTGATTCCCTCTGGAGACCGCTACATGGGCGACGTCAGCCCTTGAGGTAATCCTTGTAAAGCCACTTTGGAATTAAAATTTGCCAGCTGAATTTCAAAAAACGGGAATAAATAGGAAGAAAATCCACCAAATTTGCAGTTACAAGTCTTTTCCACAACAGCAGCATTAAGCAGCAGACTGCTATCTTCAGAGGGACATGCCAGTCTAATGGCAGCAGTACAGGGACTCATATTTAAGCTACCACAAACCTCAGTTGCTCCCACAAACGAGCACAATGCCAGCTGATTGGTTATACTTACTGACTCAGTACTTTGGATGGAATATGCAGTGCACCTGTGCAAAGTGGTTCTAAAGATAACGTGACAATTAGTTGCCCACTTAGCCAGCTGTACAATTTGACTAAATCACAAATCAAGTGTCAGTGTTGTGGTTATGACAGTTATTGTGAGGTCTCCACATGCAGGAGAGGCAATTCTGTTCCGGGAGGTTTCCAAAGCGAGTGCTTCTCTGTCATCCATCAACGTGATGGAGTGAGGGGGAGACTTTGACATCAGGGAGCTCCGGCTTTAACCTTTCGCTGTTCATACAAGTTATACATACAGTTCATCAGGAGGACGTTCAACAGATGTCGTGTGTACAGAATAGACCGGAATCTTAAAAAAAGTTGTTTTTAAATTTTTTTTTATTATTTTCTTCTGGATATTTATTTTAAATAATATTTAAATATTATATTATGACTTTGTTTTTTTTACCTTTTTTGTGCTGCGAAATTCTACATTTTTACAGGGGAACAGAAAAATATTTTATTTTGGTAATATTTTTTATATTTTTATTTGTGAAATCCGTCGTATTATTTTACTGTTGTTCATGTTTTGTGCCATTCTTTGTTCCATTCACATGTTTTTAAAGTCATGTTTATTTTTTAAATATGGAACCAAGAAAGAAAAGCAACCACTAATGTATGGAAGCTAATGGGGATCAAAAAAACAAAATTAAGTAAAAATATAAAGCTTATTCCACTGTTGCAATCATTTACAGCTGATGTGGTGTTGAAAACATCGTCTAAAATATTATGTTTTCAGCTTCCGTGGATCCATCATCCAGTATTACTATCAAACATTACCAAACCTTGAGGGTAAAATATATGAAACGTCTCAGACGCAGATGCTCCTCCCTGTCGCAGCAACACATGGCTGAGAAGTTTGTCAAAGTTTGCTCGTACTGTAGCTGACTTGAATACTTTATATTCCTTTGCTCTGTGTCTGTATGTGGGCGTGGAACAGCTGTGATGAGACGAGCCTGGGCCCCAAGTGACAGAGCCTGCAGAATGTGTGCACAGTTTTCACCCACGCCCCCTCATGGCCTGCACAAATTGGAAAAATAAATGTCCATCAGAACAAGTCACTTAGCCACTAAGCTTTCAAATGTTTTTCTCAAACGTGCACGTTGCAAGTTTTAATGCAGCAGTGTGCAAACCTTTTGTGAAGTTGAGCTGCAACTCCTCCCTTCCCGAATAAGTGAGATGATTTGTCCTCATGTGCTCAAATCAAATTGTGGCGTTAGATGTGAACAAGGGGCAGGAAATCTTCGCCATCTGCAGGAAGTGATAGATCAAAACTAAAGAGTGTGATACAAACAGCCTCCTTAACAGATGTGAGAGGCTGCTTCAGTCTTAGTTCTCCCTTTTGGTGTAAACAAGTTCATCGTTCTCCATTTACCAGGATTGGTTCTAAATGTGATGGCTCCACAAATCCAAAAGGTTTTGTGTCTTAAAAGTTCTACCTCTTCTCCGTACTATGAAGCTCCAGCTGATGCTTGATGCATGTTTCTAGGGATGGAATTAGCTCAATTCTTTGGTTCATGACCAAATGACCAAAAGTAATGGCAATTTATGCTAATGAGCAGGGGTGATTGGATCTAAGAAGCCTGATCTGACTGCCAGTCTCACGGTCGAATCGTCACAGTACAATTTGAATGTCTGAACATGTAGAAACAGCTGTTTTTCAGCTGGCATCTCTCTGCTGTTAGCGATCCCTCCTGTACCATCAATAACTTTGTTGTATAGCTATTTCTCGAAACTTAAAGCTTAAACAAAGAGCGATCAATGGGCACAAAATAAAAGAAAACATGAATTTAAAATCTAAAATACAATGGTGAAGATGGTTAACATTATACCTGCTGAACTTCAGCATGTTAGCAGCCTGACACTAACAAGGTGCCACATTATAATATGGTTTCACCAGCTTTAATTGACTTCTTATGAAACATATTGGAGGCATTTTTAGAAAAAATCTAATTCTGAATAAATAATAAAAATACCATATTGGTTCCATTTGTCTCGTATGTACAGTATTCATTTTGCAGTTTGGCAGATGGACACTGCATACACACTCCACTCTGTCTTCATTGAGAGCTGGTATAATAATTAACGGTAAGATACAGTTTATAATAGTCGTCAGTGTTTTCACTCTCATGGCTCTTTTTGTAAGCAGTGGAACAAATGACTCGTCCCCCTCCCCACCCCTCCACTGGGGGAGGAAATAGGACATTCCTCCTGCTGGCTCACGCCACAGAGGAAATGGAATAATATACTTCAGAAATAACAAGAGGAGGTCATCGCAGCGATGGATTTGATTGGTCCTGGAGACGTTGAAGTAGTGAGGATGGAAGATGGAACACAGAAATACCTTTTTGTTTCTGGGCTGTGAAGATCCATCACAATCACAAGTGTGTTCTACTTGAGAGGAAATCCCATTTATTTGTCGGTTCAAAATGGCAGTAAAGTAACATATTCAGGCCGTCTTCAGAGCAAAAAGAGCGACTTTAGCGCAACATTAACTATCTTGATTTGAAAATATCTCTTCTGAAAAACTAAAGATCTGATTAGTTTCATCTTATCAGCAAAGCAGTCTGATGTAATGAACTTATTGAAACTACAAACCATAAAGGCAACACAACCATAATCAGATCAGACCGACTTCAAAGTCAAAGCAATAATTCCATATTATTTTTTAAATACTGTGCAGGAAAGGGTGTAGCTATTTCCTACAGAGCTTGAACAGACTATCTGTGCACCCGAAAGCATCCATTTAATCTCATTAGCAATGCAAACTGGTGTTATGAACTTACACTAATATGCTCCCATAAAACTAATGTGCTCATAATTTCAAACTTGCTTCATATGGAGGATACATGGCGCCATATTCTTATATTCTCTTGCATTAAAGGTTAATCTGTTTTGATGCTGAACTCAAACTGTGGGAATTTGGCATTGAGTGGTGACATAAAACCACAAGTGTGAAGTACTGGCATGAGGCTGACCTGGAATTAGATTTAATGGCCCACAAACAAGGTGTTTAACTGTCTGAGGTACAATCTCACATTCCTTTTGCTCTTTAACTGCTGCATTTTAATGACAGACAGAAACAGTAGGCAGTGTGAGCGTAGTAGCCCTCAGTGTTTAATCCTTCTGGAATGTGCTGCTTTGCGTCAATGGCCATATTCGGCATGTTGTTCCTGAAGGGAGTTCTTACGACCGTCGCTCGACGCAGACTGCAGACCAAAGGTGACCCGGCTTTTGCAGGAAGGACTTGCCTGAAGGGATCACACTACTATATGTAAATTATATCTAATTCTTTATCAACATTCAAACAGATTTTCATGAATTAAACGGTTTAATTCAACGTTTTTCAAGGCAAGAAAAAAATATGTAAATTGCATAAAATGACGTTGCATATTAAATTGGGTCTAAAGTATTGTGAATAAAATACTATGCTATTAAATGTATTATTATTTATTTATTATGTATATTATATTTAATGCACAAGATTTGTCTTTGCTAATAATGTATTTTGAGATATTTCAAAACAAAACAAGCTCGGACCTCTGATTGATCAGTTGGTCAAGAGTCAAAAGTGAAGGAAGCCATTATATTCACTGCGCTGCACCATCCACTTATATATATTTATATATATATATATACACACACCGGTCTACAAAATGTAGTTTTGCCAAGTTCGGCAGTCAGTTATGACAGGAGTGAAATACACTGAATAAACTGAGAACAGTTACCGACCAAGAGTACAAGTAGACACTACGTCCGCACGCTTTGAGTAGCAGTTTCAAAAGTGATGAAGACGATACGGGACAGAATCGTGTGCATTTTCCACCACATTCATGTATCACCCTCCCCTAACTTCTCTTTTCACTTCGTGCTATCTAATAAAACAGAAATGACAAAAACAAGAAATAATCTATCAAACTGTATAGCACATCCTGCATCATAATAAAGTCCTGTACCATGTAAAGCTGCCGTTCATGCAGGCTGCACGCTGTATTAAAGTGCTGGATAAACCACTGGCTCCACATCAATATTCTCAGTGGGTGCGCTCCTTCAAAACACCATATTCTTGCAAATTACATAAACAAATTGTGATTGACCACAGGGGCGTTGGTTTAGACAGCCAATCAAAACAACTCTACATGAAGTCAAAACCGCCAGACTGAGTTCTCGCACACATGGTCGCAACGCTTGAACAGATATTTAAACAGCTCGTCTGCCACCGTGTCACCTCTCCGCTGTATTGACATTGTAAAAGGACCTTGTAATATTTTTTCCCGAGGTTGAACACTGAGCTCCCCGCTGCACTACGGCTGGGTGCCTTCCATCCCAGCCCGAGATCAAGAGCTTCAGTCTTTTTATATCAATATTGCTGCAAAGCCGCAGAAATTTGCTGAAAATGAAAAATGAAATAGGCGGGTTTTGTATGTGTGTGTAGGGAGCGTTTAAAACGTGGGCGAGCGGCCTCGTGGGAACGCAATAGGGGAGGAGAATCAAGCGAAGCAGCAGGCCATGTGACTTCCTGTCTCTCCACGGCACATTCTCCTTTTGGATGCTTCGTTGCATCTAAATGAAGAAATGAGAATTTTGGAAGAAGAAAGACAGCCAGACACTCCTCTTGGTCTAAGATTTAAATATCCAATAGACAAGAAATATTAGTTAAAGAGAACGAGGTGGTGCTAGAAGCTGTTCATGATTATAAAAAGGTTAAGTCAGGGTCCTTGTCTATTGATGCAGGTATCGGGTTGGTGGTTAATCACGCTGCTGTTGCCTTTCTGATTGGGTTTCTTTTTTTTAAATAAATGAGTCCTTGCCTGTCAGTTTCAGGAAGTTTCGGGTTATTTTTAGGACAAATCCAAATTTTTGGACTGAATTAAATTGATATTGATTTGATTGAAGTATCTTTCACAAGCCAACATGTATTCTCTTTTAATCCAACTATGGTGCGGTTCAACCCCTGGTGCGGTTCTTTCGTGCAGGTGTGAACGCATTAATCGATCAAATCAACTGGTGCGAGACCCCGTGT
This sequence comes from Cottoperca gobio, assembly GCF_900634415.1. Taxonomy (NCBI): domain Eukaryota; kingdom Metazoa; phylum Chordata; class Actinopteri; order Perciformes; family Bovichtidae; genus Cottoperca; species Cottoperca gobio. Next base: position 2,634,318 of record NC_041371.1, on the reverse strand, counting down.
GAGAGATGGTCTCGGGCCGTTTCCAGGAGAACCCTAGTGCGGTTCGATTGCAGCGAGAACATAATCCGACCGATTGAAGGAAGTGAACCACAACACTGTTGTCTGATCGCAGCACGTCTTGTTGACAACCTATAGCTATAGCTTAGCTTTTTCTCCACGCTTGTTGATCTCTGTGTTTACATTTTCAAATGTTTTGACCTTCGTCCACGCCCCTCTGCAAAGATATGTTTTTCATTTGTTCACTGTGAAACCGAACCAGACTAAATAGGAAAACGAACCAAAAGTATAAATTGTACTCTGATTCAGAATATCCAAATGGACTGATGGCTTTTTGAAAGCGTCCTTAGTCCTTTGAGTGTCACATGATTGCAGTGGGGTGAAGTGTGCTCCATTGGCAGCTGATGAGCAGATTCAGGCTGAAGATGCATCTCTTGGATCTGTGACACCGCTGACAATCATTCAGGACTCATAACAGCCTGTTGACATACTTCCCAATTACTCGGTAATATCCGTACCTGTGTGTCCGTGTGTCTGAAAGTAACTCAGTAAGGGAGTGAGTGATGGATAAAGCTGCCGGAATGACACACATGTGGGCAAGTATGTGTGGACAAATGTGTATATCTACACAGTGTGTGCACCATGTGTGAGCATATCTGCGCGCATGTGTCTGGTTGTGTAGGCGCATCTGTGATGGATCAAGCTATCCCTGGAATGACATTCTTGTGGGCGAGTGTGTCGGCGTGTGTGTGTGTGTGTGTGTGTGTGTGTGTTTATATCTATGTGAATGTATTGTATATGTGTGTGTTGGTGTGTTAGAGAGACTGTGTGCATGATGGATCAACCTATCTCCACAGAGGCAGGATGACAAAGAGGAGCTGGAGACGGTGAAAATGGGAGAATGTTTTGGTGCTGTGACCAGAGTTCAGATGTGTTTTGGCTCCTGAAATAGGAGAACAGGTTCTACACATATACAGGTATCAGAGATTATGGATTATATTGTTTTCAAATCTGCAGATTTAATGATTGTCACAATCCAACTTCCTCCACATGTAGCACATTTCAATAAAAAGGTGAGGCAGAGATATGTAGCATTCATGGCAAACGAAAACATTGAATGAAATAAAGTCAAAAGATTTAATAGAAAAAGGAAAAAAGCTGCACAGAAATACTGCAGATCTTCCAAAAGGCTCCAAGAAATCTCATTTACTGTAAAACAAGCAACCATCTTAGCATCTTAAATCATAAAGAGGGTCTTGCAGGAAAGTGTCCCATCTCCTGAGAGCCCGTAGATTCATTTGCAAAAATCTGATTCAGGTTCAAGTAGGGTCACTGCTGTGGGGGGATGTTTTACAAAGCACAAGAAGAGACAAATGGGGAGTGAAGAGCAAATCAGAAAATGTCACCTCAACGTCAGCCAGCAGGTCTTTTGTCCAGAAAACCTGGATTCAGCAATCGATGATCGGACTACTTTATCATCTCCACTGACATCAGACATTAAACATCGAGGCTCCTTAGAGAACTTAGAGAAGAAGCTGCTGCGGTGAATTCATAAGCGACATTAGAGCGTGTTGGTAACCTGTCATCCTACGAGGTCAGAGATGGGAGTACTGGATCTGATTCTAGTCCTCTTCTATAACATCTGTCTCTTGTTTTTACCCATAAGACTTTTTCTAGATGAGGTTTCTGCTGCAGCATTGCCATATAAAGCTCTCAGTCCACGAGCTGCACTGCAGAAAGATTGGCAGAGAATAGATCTTTATTATAGTGGTTATGTTAGGCCACTTAAGCCAAACTATCCCTGTCCTCACCTGCTGGGATGAATCACACTGCATCATGTTTCACATTCCTATTGATTTTTTTTTCCCTCGAAATGGAATGAGTTGTATCTGAAACTTAAAAAAAAAAAAGGTAAAATAAAATCTAAAATAGTTTTCTACTCCCTCTGAAACTGATGTAGCCTGTGTGGCCAGCCGGCTCTGACACAGACCAGATGCCGTAAAAATAAAAGCACAGAGACGGATGAACATATGCAGGCTTCCATCTATCCCTCCCCAGGGCGAATAAACGGGAGGCATCCCATCCAGAGTTTTTTCGCGGGCAGTAAAACACTCTTAAGCGAAGGAGCCCCACCAGGCCACAGCTGCTGTCATTACAGAACATGAACTAATTGATTGGAGGGCGCACCCGCTGGTCTTGGATGGGGGGGTCGGTGGGGTGTAAGGGGTTGTTGAGAGATTAGGAATAAGTGAGGGATGGAGGGGGAGGGACGGTGGGGTTGGGGTAAATTAGAGGACGACGAAGGTGAAGTAGTGGAGCAGATTTAAAAGAGGGATGACATGGTGTGTGTTTTTGTGCGTGTCGTACGTGGGAGTGTGAAGTGAGGACGTTACTCATCAGCCGTAAGTCATGGAGCGATCACGTACCGCGGCATTAGTCCGCACAATGTGACCGGGCGTAGGTGCGCAAATGAGGAATTTGTCATGGTCGTGGGTGGATGTAAGTTCTGAACGATGCGCGGCATTATTTGTAGCCGGATGTCAACGGTAGAACCCCGAGTACTTAAAATAACTGAGAATTGATGTTGGGTGTGTGAGTGGGGTTGGGGGCCAAATAAATCAAGGCCGGAAAAAAAGCATTGGACAGAGCACTAAAGAGCCATGAATACATCGAACAGCAAGAATACAAATGTCCGTTTATGTTGTTTTGACATGTGCAAATTAGGGGCTCGAAATGTTTGTTTGTTTAAAACTGTCAAGTGTTGAAAGTTAGCATTAAAGTGTAAACAGAACTGCTGTCCGCCCTGCTGCTGCGTCCACATCCAGCACATACAACCCTTTATAGCAGGGGTGTCAAACATGCGATGACTTTGCAAAGTGTAAAAATGAGTTGTTTTGATCATAAAGTAAAGTACTGCTCCAGATACCTGTGACTAAATGTTTGGTGCCTTTCTTAATACATTTCAGGTTGTTCATAATGTTTTGTAAAAAGATAGTTCATTAAATTTGAACATTTTCTGAATGTACTTTTGTCACTAAAACGAACGGGTTGTTGTTATTTACAGGTTATCATGCTGGGATGTTACTGGTCCGGCCCACTTGAGATCACATTGTGCTGCATGTGGCCCCTGAACTAAAGTGAGTTTGACCCCCCTGCTTTATAGGGATTACAATAAATAGACAAATGTCTCAGTAACATTCAATTACTTTATTCTCCTTTTTCGTACGATGCAACATAAAGGGACAGTTGGAGCAATTCTTAGCCAAAGTGTTTTCCTTCACTGAGACAATTTAGCTTTCTTATCTGGGTCAGTATGGGAAAAGTTCAACATACATCTCCGTGTGCACTCAAATGTGTCTGTATTAGTTTCAAGTTGGCTCACCAGATAGCCATGAGTGCCAGAAGGCCAGTTGATGCTTGCAAGCAGGTATGAAGCCTCACCGGCCAATCAGATTCAAGATGAGCCAGGGTTTAGGTACACCCCTTCCTAGTCATTCCATTGCAATATACAAATAGAAAATACTGTGATTTAAAATGTTTCCATCCAGTAAAAAATCAAATAAAACAAATAGTCCAAAATCAGAATTATACACAATTAAAATTGTAGGTTTCCTGCTTTATTGTTGATTTTCTAAATGGAAAACTAAACTGATGAGCATCAAACAGACCAAGGTCCAGTGCACTAACACAGAGATTAATACTCACGTGTTATTATCACCTACTTTGTTAGTCACTGAGGTTCCGGAGTTTGTTTTTTTCTCACTCAGTCACCTGCTGGCATTCATAAAAATAAATATGGATGACAGCTTTTCATCCTCAGCCAGCTGTGTAATTATGGAGGAGTAAATGACAGCCATGCTGCTGGTATGCACAAGAAAATGTCAGCAATGCAGATGTCATAAAAACCAGCACTTTGTTTATCAGACATGCTGTACAAAGAGCATGTATGTGTGTGTGTCAGAGCATGTATGTGTGTGTCAGAGCATGTATGTGTGTGTCAGAGCATGTATGTGTGTGTGTCAGAACATGTATGTGTGTGTCAGAGCATGTATGTGTGTGTGTGTCAGAGCATGTATGTGTGTATGTCAGAGCATGTATGTGTGTGTATGTCAGAGCATGTATGTGTGTGTGTCAGAGCATGTATGTGTGTGTCAGAGCATGTATGTGTGTGTCAGAGCATGTATGTGTGTGTCAGAGCATGTATGTGTGTGTATGTCAGAGCATGTATGTGTGTGTGTCAGAGCATGTATGTGTGTGTGTGTCAGAGCATGTATGTGTGTGTGTCAGAGCATGTATGTGTGTGTCAGAGCATGTATGTTGTGTGTCAGAGCATGTATGTGTGTGTCAGAGCATGTATGTGTGTGTCAGAGCATGTATGTGTGTGTGTCAGAGCATGTATGTGTGTGTGTGTCAGAGCATGTATGTGTGTGTGTGTCAGAGCATGTATGTGTGTGTGTCAGAGCATGTATGTGTGTGTGTCAGAGCATGTATGTGTGTGTGTGTCAGAGCATGTATGTGTGTGTGTGTGTGTCAGAGCATGCATTTATGCACAGTGGGGCGAGCTGTGTGTGTTAATGTATTTGTGTGTGCACTTGTGTGTGTGTATGAGCATGTCCTTACAGGTGAATGTCTGAATGCAGCTTACTACAGTACATACCTCCGCCTGCAGAGCAATTCTCTTCTGCAAGTATCTGCCTGTTTTTGTTTTTCCTGTTTCTCAATGGGGCCGGCCACTGACTCAATGCAGCCTTTATACCTCACTGTGTGCGTTGCTGCCGTGCATTCTGAAACAAAACACACACCTGTAACGCAAACTAACCGCCCACAGTCGTCTCTGAACTTGTTAAGCAACTGAACCTTATAGCAATGCGTGGGCGGTGCGATATCCAACTTAGCTATTCACCAGGACAAAAACATGTCTGGGTTTTAAGCCCGATGGAACTTGAGCGGTCGTACCCAAGATGAACACTCAGCATGCAGTGTGCTATTGTGCTTTCAGCTATGATCCGCTGACAGGACTTAGAGAAGTGGAGGCCGGTGGATGTTGGAGATTTAAAAACAAAATTATTGATTTGGTCTTGAAAAGGAAAAATGTTTTCTCTTTCTTCTGCGGTTTTACAGGTTTGGCTCTTTGTAAAAAAAGGCACCGCTTTACAAGGATTTAAGGTCAACTGATGGTCATGAATTTAATCAAGTATGTCCTTCTTAATATTAAGAAAATATTGAATGCTTTATTCTAGGTGTGGAATTGTTGTAGGATGAGTCGTCGGTGAGTACAACAGACGTGAGGTTGATAACTTGGCCTTGTAAATACAAATGTTCCCTCTTCGCGTACAATACAGAGTTACAAAATGGTCCTTTATGGTGATTATTTCATCAAGCTTCTCTCCACAGATGGATGATTCTGTAATATTTGTTATCAGAGAGCGAAAGGGTTTAGTCACAAGATCTTTTGATAAACTTTTACTTGGGCAAAAGTAGTGCAACCACAATGTTTAAATACTTCACAGGTGAAAGTCTAATTGTTTGAGTTTGAAATGTTCCTTATAAGATATATTTATTATAAGACTAAAAGTATTTCTTATGCAGAGGTCCCGAACTAAGTACAAGTACCTCAAAAGTGTATTTAAATATACTGTTTTAATACATATACATTCATCATCTTCAAAGTAGAAGTGGTTTCAGCTTTTCTCTGGTGCACAAAATAAATCCCTCTGATTGGCTGTTCAGTTTCAGCGAATCAGTGCACGAGAAGAGAAACGGACGCACACGGAGCCTCATGTCATCTGATCATTTCACAACAACATGGCCACCTGTTCAGGGAGAGTGGTGTGAAAATGGTCGGCAAATGGCTTGTATATTTATGTCATAGGTCTTCTGGTTGAGTTATTTCCTCTCACGCTTGAAGGTACGTGCTAGTTTGCCGTTGGCTGTACACTTTGCAGTGTGTCCAAATGCAAGTTTTTGGACAAGACGCAACGTGAGGAGACCTAACAGTCTTCTCTGATGTCTGTTTGGTGTATCTGGGCCTTCAGCGACATCGTGCAATATGTGGCGCTCTGACTCTGGGGCTGCGAGGTAGGATGGGGAATCTTTAGGCATCTGCATCATCTCATAATCCCACCATGCTGCATCACAGGTACTTCAGAAGACCACTGACAACTGTCTGACAGCTGTTTCTTTGTTCTTTGTATAAAGTTTTTATGCTTATCTCATCATAAAACCACATGTCTTGTTACCACTGATATGATTAGTAAATGCTCAAAGTAAATACAGCATGTATTCAATACATATTTCAGATATATTCATCCATTGCAATAGCAAAAACAAAAGCAATTGACCATACTGTAGATCTTAAAGACATTTAGAATCAGATAATCCGTCCTGTCGCTCTTCCTAACTTGCTGTTCCTCCACCTCACACTCTGCTCCAACCCTTAAGTGGTTAACAGCCGACAGCTGACTCTTAAATGGCCCACATTGCCATTACTAAGGTTTTCTGGAGCCATCTCTTACCCTTTTAATGACAGCTGCTTCCGCCATTAATTCTCAATCAATAATGCAAAAACACTCAGAGCGAAGTCCATCCTGCCACAGCTTTATTTTCTAATGCTCTCCGAAAGCTAATGAGTCAGGCTAATTGGTCCGTCATCATCACCACTCAGGAGTTTACTAGAGGAAGGAGCGCTTTCCTTTTTAGCTTTAAAGAACATTAGATGAACAACAAGTGTGTTGCCTCGTGAAAGCAAACTCTTGAATGTTTCCACGTTTTTATCCTACGCAGCATTTTCTTTTAGCTCTATTTGCTCTATAGGTTCTGATTCTCATTCCAAGGCTTCCAAACCTGCAGAGCAACACTATGAATGAGTCTTGAAAAACCTCCAACGAGCTCCGATGTCCAATTAATTTGGATGCATATAGCAAATGCTTTAGTCTCAAGTCTCCTCTGATAAGTGGAAGAGAAGCCATGAGCGTTAGCGTTACAAAGGATAAGAGTTGGACTGAGTCAGTTCACTTCTGTACAAAGTGGTGAAATCAAAGCCTACGGTGTGAGGTGTTGGATGCAAAGTTCAATATTTTAGGGAAAGAAGAACTTTCTTGCAGACAGTGAGACGAGAGGATAGATACCGATGTACGTGGTAAATATGAGGCTAGCCGGTTAGCTTAGCACAAAGACATGAAACAGAGCTCGTATGCTAACAAAGTCTGCCTCCCTCTAACGAGTGTAATGTGAACCTTTTCCCCAGTTTTCTGCACAACATGCTGCATGAAGAGGTGTTGCCTCGTGACGCACCTGTAAGCGTCACAAAGTCTTGTTGTCCAGTGTGTCAGTGTGTATCAGTGAAGAAAGTGACTTGGTGTGGAGTGTAGGACCCTCACAGGGAAGACAAACAGAAGCTAGAAGCTTCACGAGACGCCTCAACAAGAGGAACAGTGTGTGAGCACTGTGGATGCGGCTGCAGCAGCATGTATGATCTATTGTCCCAACCCAACAGTGTGTTGGAGGCTATTCCCTGATGCTAATTCACCTAATTTAGCAAAGCACACTATGGAGCATTTTGTTTGTTTATGGTGCAAATAATGCATTTAGGAGTCGAGCAGTTATGAGAAATGAACCGGGATAGTTTTTGCCATCATCAAAGGCCGAATGTAACTGCTGTTTGGAAATGCAATCATCGTACGATACATACATTTCCCTGTGAACTCATTCGGCCCCTCCTTTCGCCTCTCGCCAATACGAGGGGGCTTCCCAAATCCAATATTATCTTGTAAAAACATGTAGGCTGATGGATTATCCATGAATCACACTGCTTGCACTACTGCGGCATGATCGGGGTCACGTAATCATCTCCATCATTTCAAACAAATAGTCCCTCGTTGGATCAATACAGGTTCAGACGCAGGCGAGAGGAATGCTTTTCTCCACAGAGTTTGTAATCAGCAGCAGCCTTTCAGTTGTTTCTCAGTACAGACTAAGTGCATGAGGTGACTAAAGTATTGAATGTGTTTTGAATAAAGGGTCAAATGACTGGGTTTGATGGAGGGACAGTTGTCGGGACTTGCACGGCAGGTGATTTGTGCACAGATGTGACCTAAAGGTTAGTACGCCCTGACTAATGACTGCAAGGCAGTGGTTGTTCAACACATTGCCTCGAAATGAAATACCTGATAGCCTGTTGTGGACATGATTAATATGCAGAACACATTCCTCCGTTGCCTAAGAATTGCACGATTGATACAGGAGGAAAATCAATATCAACATCTTTTATTTGATGTTTATTCAAGCAGGGGGGTCCCTTAAGATCTAAATCTCTTATTCTGAACTTTGGACCAAAAGTGCATACCAGGACAGACCGTATGGGGAAGTGAGTAACAGGAAGGAGTGAGCAAATACTACAAGGAATTGAAACCTATAAAGTACAAAATAAAGGGGGAAACTACATTTCATAATAAAAATGATGGGAATTTCATAAAAGCTGATAATTGAAAACAGGATTTCCCTCCAGAGAGTCACTGTTCCTCTTATCTGAGAATGAATGACGGTGTATTTATTCTCCTGTGACTTGTGATGTTGCAGATCTCATGTACAGGAAGTGATTGTGATGAAACAGTGGAAACAATATCCAGCCACCGAACACACACGACACCAGTGTTTGGTACAAATAGTGTTCTTGTTTACAACTTCTGGGCTCAGTAGAAACAAAGACGGTTCAGGTTGTTGCCAGAGAAGTTCCCAAAGAATATATTTACGTGGAATCATTTCACATCACTAAAAAGTAAACTGTGGTTTGCAAAGTGTTTTGACAGACGAGGACAATATACCAGCAGTGAGGCCAAACAAAAGCAATAACAACTGAATTATAAATACATTAAAACGACGACAAAAGACGTGAAAGCAAGTTTGTAAAAATTGCTTTTAAGAAATGAAATGAAGTCACTAAATCTGTGATCCGCCACCTTTTAAAATCTGTTTCAAATTGAGCGGGAAACCTTCATGATGTCATTTAAAACGTCACATTTAGAGCCATCAAAACTAAAAAAAAGCTATTTTCTTTCTTGAAACAAAAGCTGCACGTGGAATATGTCTGCATGTCATCCGTCATGTGATCGGGTCTCTCATTCTTCTCCAGCGTGACTGTTGAACGTCACTGCAAACTTGCAGATTTTGATTCTTTGATTTTGAAATACTGAAACAAAACTCGTAAATGTCATTATTGATATAGTCTAGAAATAAAAGAACATTTGATATCAGCGTGTTGGACTCAGCGACACAAAAAGAGGACGACAGCCGCAAAGTAAGAGCCAAATAAACTGTGACGTTCGTATTTCTCTGGTCCACAATGTGCTGACAGAGTAAACGTAGAATATGTTTTAGGACGGCATTTTAAAATTGAGCAGCCTGTCAATCAGAGAGCAGAGCTCCTCCATATACACGGCCTTCAAACAGCACAGCAGTTACACACGGTAGCTTCTGTTTCCCACGAGCAAGCTGGGGAGTGTAGCATCAGATTCAGCTGCTTGGTCACAACATCATGTGATGGTGGATGCAGCTTTGCCTGATTATATCATGCAGGCTGGAAGCTTCACGTCTTTGTGAGGTGTCTCTTTCTTTAAAGCTCTGCTGCCTGTTAGAAACCCACATGACCGACACAGTGCTGTGCATTTAGCTGTGCGTGACAAGTCAGCACCGTGCCATATGAGTTAGGAGATGTGAGCGTGTCTGCTTGACCACCACATCTTGATGTGGTTAAACGCTGGGTGATGTATTGGCAGCTAATTAAGTTAAAATACTGAATGGTGTTTTAATAATTTGTTATTTTAAAAGGTACAGTATTTAAGTTAACATGTTAAAGGATAAACTGACGGCCGTGTTGTTTTAATAAAGATGAGAATAAACGATGTATATCTCTATTCTAGTGAGTACCGACCTGATTGGCCAGTTCTGACTGAGAAGGCGGGCTTTGTGGCTATATATATATATATATATATATATATTATGTATATATATATATATATATATATATATGTATATTAAATGTATTGTATATAGTAATTGATATGAACACAGATATAATATAGAGATATAATATATAGATATAGATAGCTATATAGATAGTAAGGGTGTAGAGAATAGAGAATAGAGACACACAGAGATAGTATATAATGGTATAGATAAGATGAGAGACACTATAGTATTATGCGGTAGAATATTACAGAGTATCAGAGACAGATACATATAGACAAACAAGAAAGTATATACATAGAGAGAATGACGATTATAGAGAGAGATATATTAGAGATTATATGAGATATAAGAGATTATATCTATTTATAGATAGATAATAGATATATATTATATTATATATATATACATATATATATATATATATATATATGTATATATATATATATATATTTGCAGGCTGTATATATATATATATATATATATATACACACACATATATATACAGTCACATATATATATATATATATATATATATATATATATATATATATATATATATCTATTTACACACACATATATATATATATATATATGTGTGCCAATAATCCAATTCACTCAAACACTCCCCAGCTCTAATTGTTGTTCACCTGCGATATCATTTTCTGTTCTGTTTACGCCAACGCTAATTATGACCTGTAACATCAATTCACCCACCAAAGGTTAAAGAAAATGCTTAAATGTTTCATGTTATGCTATATATAAAAGCCCCTCACCCTCGGCAGATGTGCTTCATTTCTAACTAATTGAACTGGTGCCTCGCTGTGATTGGTCCCCCGCTGTTTGTGAATGGGAACACTGACTGGGAAATGTCATTCATGTGTTCGGCTCTGGCTCAGATTAAAGGTCCCATTATAGTCGAATGGACCGCTGTTAATATCCCGGGGCACATTGCTCTGTGGAGGTCACAATGTTAATAGATACAAAACCGGCTTATTAACATGGTCATGCTGCGCAGATGAGAGCTTTTAAACACGGTCTCAGAGATTCTTCTTCATCGTCAGCGGACTAGACTCCCTTGGCAGGAACTCAAACATGAAAACATCTTCGTAAAAATATCGACTTTAATTGAATATCAAGGTAAACGTGGTGATTTGTTTGTCCCATAAGGTTTGTGCGTCGCATACACGCGTTAGCTTAAAAGTGAAAAATAGAATGTGGCGTCCATATATGTTAATTCCCCCACAAATGGACGTATTGGCCTCATTTTGGACGTATTGGATTGAAAGCAGAGCTGGACACAGAAGGGTAAACATTGAAATTGATGGCATTGATTGAATTACTGGAAACTGCCTCAGGTGATGAAGGGATAAATTTCCTGCATGGATTTGATTAATTCCGGGCCTTTAAAAGCAGTGAAAACGTGACTGTATGAAAGTTAAATGCTTCTTCTTTTCCTTCATGAAACCCTAATATCTTCATCACTATCGACATACAGATGACTAACATACTCCATCATGCACGCGTACGGTATAATGGCTGCTGTTGTAACAGTAAGTCAAGCACACTCCATTACTGGGAACATTGGTCGTCCATTACTGGGGAGCGTGTGGGTGCATGCCCTTTGGCGGAAATGCTACATGGTGAAAGAAAATCTGTTTTCAATTGAACAGTTTACCAGCCCGTTACGAGAAATATGTGTTGATGTCGTAGCATTGATCCTGCAATGAGATAAAAGGCAGAGCAGGAAACTTGCACGAGAAATTTCATGCCCAAGGCTTCTCCACGGCTACAGCAAAACATATATATATATATATATATTATACAATGCACTATTCTTTGTTTGCATTTAATGACACGACTTCTCTGCAGCAGACGTGTTGTTATTTGACAACATATCATATTACTTCTGGTTAAACGTCTTGAAGTCTTGAAAACATGAAGATATGACATTTGCGTTTGTGAAACCAGATGATGTAATGCACACAGGATGGACTTCCTGTCTTTGTCCCCCCTCACATGTTCTAAAAGTGTTTAAAAACACGACATACTGGACCTTCAATTGCACTAAAGGTAAGCTTCGGTTATTATTATGACGGTATTTGGTAAGAATTTCCCAAGGACACATTTCTGTGCATGCTGATTACCTCGTTTTAAAGAGATTTAACAGCGTTATCTCACTTTTACTTTGCTTTTCTTGCCATGCAATAAGCCGTTATTTAATCATTTAATCTGTTAATTGTCAGAAACCCAAAGCTTTACAATTTACAATGTAAAACACAGAGAAGCTGTGAATCCTGAGAGGATGAGAGTTCTCACTGTACCAACGATTTGTCTTTTATTTTGTTCAATTTCAGAACTACTTTCTGTGGCTCATCTGCAAGACTTTTCTCCTTTATGGATGTTAATTACATCAACATCCTTGTTGTTTGTGTGAGGACGATGACGACAGCGAGCTCAACCTATGGCCACAGGATGGGAGTCATTCTTTCATGTCATGGAGAAAAGATTGTCGCCGTTTTCTGAGGAGCAACAAAATGTGTTTTTGGCAGGAAGTCTGCTCGGTTTCCTGGAACGTCTTGGAAAATGAATTGTTCATTTTGGTTCACGTTTGATGTTTCCTTGAGCGAGACACTGAACCCTGAACCGCGCTCACTTTGCTGATTAGCGGACAACAGTGGAAGACCGTAAGTAAAATAAATAATACAAATCCAGATGTCACTTCTCAAACATGCGTCCGAGTTTTGAATAAAACCATAATATGTATAAACTAGAAATATCCATTTTCAAATTAAACATAAAAATCACCATATTTGGAAGCGACGTGTGAAAGTCTTTCCACTGCAACATAAATAACATTCCTGCAGAGTTGTCTGTGGTTCATTGCCTCAAATAAAAGCACATAAAAACAGCAAAACAAATGTATCACTTGCACAGTTTGAGCTTCACTGCCGAGCACTAGTTGAATCATTATATGAAAAGGAAACTGAGCGGCGATCCTCTCCCCTCGCTTGCAGCCCAGACTATGATAAAGCTCTTTTGATGGAGATTAATCATCCCCTAACCCTTGCTTTATGTGGTTTATTCGCAATTTTTTTGTGCAGACGAGCATTTTTCCCCCCTCATGCTAATCTCTTCAAACATTTCCAGGCGAGCCGAACGTAGACTGGTTTGAGTGATCAAGCTAAATTGCCTAAGAGGCCATTAATAGTTTATAGGGCCGAGGCTGATGAAAGACAGGCAGGAGGAAGGAGAAGAAAGCTAATTAAATCAGTGTCGGGGGGTCGCTGGTGTCTTGGGCTGGCATGGTGGGCCGTAAAGATTACCATTATCACTTTCATTACCCCTGCTGATTGTTTAGAGGTGGGGGGGGGGGAGGATTTGGGAGAAGGAGGGGGACACGTGGCACAAATTGCTTCGCCAACCCCATTTACAAACCTCTGACAATTTCCATTATCGTAAAGTTATGGCGCAGGGGGTGAGAGATTTGATTTCACAAACAATAGTCTCCCACCCTCTGTTAAATCATTTCCATAGTGCGTCTGATTTCTAGAATTCTAGATACATTATAGAAATAGTTCAGATAGAACATTTCTTCGTGTTTTTCTTTTGTCATTTTAGAACCTGGATGATGTTTAGACGATAGCTCATCTCAGTCCATGCAGAGGTTTGGATGGATTGATGATTTGTTTCCGTGTTAAAACAATAATAGCGTTTTCTCCTTCCTCGCAGTTGCAAAGTTAGACAGCCTGAGTATTTGTGAGGGTAAAGTGTAAATGTAGTTTAATATTTCCCTTAGAAATAGAGTGGATTACAATTCAAGATTGAAATAATAAAGCACTAGTAATGTTATTTTAGACTATTTCATTTCTGCTATTTATACTATTTTAATTCTGCTATTTTATATTATTTTAATTCTGCTATTTTGTATTATTTTAATTCTGCTATTTTATATTATTTTAATTCTGCTATTTTATATTATTTTAATTCTGCTATTTTTATACTATTTAATTCTGCTATTTTATATTATTTTAATTCTGCTATTTTTATACTATTTTAATTCTGCTATTTTTATACTATTTAATTCTGCTATTTTATATTATTTTAATTCTGCTATTTTTATACTATTTAATTCTGCTATTTTATATTATTTTAATTCTGCTATTTTTATACTATTTAATTCTGCTATTTTATATTATTTTAATTCTGCTATTTTTATACTATTTTAATTCTGCTATTTTTATACTATTTAATTCTGCTATTTTATATTATTTTAATTCTGCTATTTTTATACTATTTAATTCTGCTATTTTATATTATTTTAATTCTGCTATTTTTATACTATTTAATTCTGCTATTTTATATTATTTTAATTCTGCTATTTTTATAATGGTACTTCAGACTTCAACACTGTGAATATTGTACTGTAAATGCTCTTATTCTGTCTAATCTTGTACTAATTGTTATGTTTCTGCTGTGACGCACTTTGAGCCTGCAATTCTTGTATGAAAGGTGCTATACAAATAAAGCTTATTATTATTATTAGTTATTATTATTATTATTATTATTAAATGTACATAGTTACATCAGTGCATAAGCAATGTTCTATCTTTCTCATCGTGGACCAGCTGCTCATGTTTCCACATATATTCAGCTCAGTCTCTCGTCTCCAGAGACTGAAGCACAGATATAAACTAAATCCCTTCTTTCTATGTTACATAAACTTAGAACAATGGCGTATGTATAATCAAAAACGGTTAATAAAGTTTGAAGTGTGAATCTTGGCCAATGTACACTCACATATGTTCTGCCATGCTTTTGAATCCCACTGCCCGCCCGCTGTTTGTCCAGCAAAGGTAATAACAGAAATGACATTGTTCCCATAGCAATCTGCCGTTCGTTATTGGATGCCCGTCTGGACGGAGCCTGTAAGTCTTTCGCACGTCTCTCCGCGTCCACCCCGTTCTTTCAGCCGCTGCCATGGACGGGTCCGTGCCAGCCGGGGAGGTTTAACATAGTGTGCTGCCACTGGGTCAGGATTATAAACATGCACTAATGAGCTGGTGGCTGATTGTGCTGTGGCACGCTCACTCATTACCTGTGATCACCATGGAGACTATTTCTGTGCAGGCAGCGTTGGATGCCATGGTACTCGCATATGGAGCAGCATATATTCATGGGAGGGAGGTTTGAAACAAATACATTCTAATGAGGAGTCCAACCATCTGAGGCGGGACTGGATTCGTGGTGATTGGGATAACCATGATTTTGGTTGAGCAGCTGATTTTTCTACCTATATTCAAAGGTATCTGATATTTCATCCAGAATATATCCTTTTCATGGGCAAAGCTTTGAAACAGGGACTCTAAATGTCTCCACTGGATAGTAATACATATGCCGATTCACAATTTGTGTGGAAATATAGCATTAGAACGTGTTCAGATTACCGTCTTCCACACAGACGGAAATATCTGATTGTTTTGCAAC
Source organism: Cottoperca gobio (assembly GCF_900634415.1). Classification (NCBI taxonomy): domain Eukaryota; kingdom Metazoa; phylum Chordata; class Actinopteri; order Perciformes; family Bovichtidae; genus Cottoperca; species Cottoperca gobio. The sequence goes on along the minus strand of NC_041371.1, from coordinate 2,618,871 downwards.
TCGATGAAAGCTTAAGTAGAACTTTCTGTGTCAGTAAAGCTCTGAGGTTTCATGTTCCCAATGCAGCCCAACGTCACACCGACTGTACCTGCCGACTGCAGACACCCAGAGTACACAAAGATCATCCAGTTATAAACTCACGGGTTACCAAAGTTACTGCAGTTCATCCTCAGGGCACCATGGTTTTCTTTACAAATTGTCAAGACGATCCATCCATCAGTTGTTTGAGACACAAACCGAAAGTGTCCACCTGCTGGTGGTCTAAGAGGAGATGTCGGGGGGTCACCATGTCGTGAGGATATATCCTCTGGGTACCATGACCAGACGAGGCAGTCCATCGACATCCAGAGAGCCTGCATGTGTGTGAAAATCATCCCACTGTGAATAATATCAGTCAAACATCCATTGTAAGTTTGGAATCATCTCTTATATGGATGTTTTTCTTATGTCCTTTAATAAAACGGATGAATGAAATGATTCAAAATTACATTTAGTCGATATCCCCACAGTGTTGGAACCGTTTCTCTTCCAAATGTGTACAGATTTAATGTGTGATGCTGTTGTGTCCTTTACTCTCTGTCTGGCCTGGTCCAGCACCAAACTGGGAGACAGCCGACCCTGCTTCTGTAAATCATGCTTTTAGTTTGGCTTTAGTAAATAGCCAATCAAAAGTGTCAGAACAGGTTATGTAATAAAACATAAACCACTTCTGGGATTGTCTTTGTTTTGTTGTTTTGTATTTAAAATGCCTGCACTGCTGTGTTCTGGGTTTGAAGTAACTGGTTAACAGATGCAGTTAAACTGATGCTGAACCTTAAGAATTAGGAATCAAATGAAATGCTGCATAAAAGTCTAAAACGTTGAAAAGTCCTTACAGGATTATAAAAGCTACAGCAACTGAGAGTTATCTGTAGATCATGAAGAGATTGTGCATCCTCTCATCTAACTTCAGCCTCAGTTTCTTTCAATTCTAGATGGAAGCAGCAATGAAATGATGTATAAATGATGTTATGTTGTGACACTTCTTCAATGTATTTACTTGATTTACTTTAATTGTTTTACTTTGCAGAATATTTAGAAACTTGTGCAACATATTAATGGAAACACGAGCAGTCTGCTGTGTGATCGCTCAGTGTTCTGGTGAGCTCGTGGATCAGCTTTTTACGAGCTCGGCCATCAGCTCCGTCTCCTGTTGCTGCAACGTTTCTGGTAGAGCTGAACTGTCCTGGTGCCAGGCTCTGTAATGGAAAAACAAAGGGTCCAGGCCCTGGGATGTCCAAATACTGTGTGTGTGTGTGTGTGTGTGTGTGTGTGTGTGTGTGTGTGTGTGTGTGTGTGTGTGTGTGTGTGGTGTTAGCAAATGCAAGGAAGGAGGGAAGTTTATTTTTGTGTGTGCATGTGTGTATGCACACTCTGCACGGGGGTAGTTTGTGTATGTGGAGAGAATTATTGGGTTGTACACATATACATGTATATGTTTATGTCTGTGTGTGATTGTATGTGTATATATGAAAATGTCAGATACACACACACACACAAACACACACACACACAAACATACAAAGGGAGAGAGAACATATCCATGACTGGTGACCAGTGACCGTGTGTGTGTTTGTGTGTACTCAAACAAATAAATGTGCGGCTGTCTGAGCGCCTTCGTGCATCTGTTTGTGCATTCATAACACCAAGGCAAATGGGAAACATGGGACGGGTGGAGGGGGAATTTGGGAGTGGGGGGTTTTGAGGGGTGACAGGGCTCCAACATCTGCAGGTCCACTCCCACATTCAGGGAATTTCCTTGAGAAATGTACACTATTTGTCTGATCCGATCGGAGGGGGCAAACCTTTTTGCCTCAGACATTGTGTGTATTTTCTCCAACTGATACACTGTGCAGAGGAAATGAGTTTCTGTTGCAGAGAGACAGGAGCAACACAGAAAGGGGGGGCGGGGGTCTAGGATGGTTTTCATTTAGCTCTCTTTATGAGTCAGGACAAAGCTGCCCGGGTCAGAGAGGAGCTGCGTGCGACGAGAGGAGGGAGTTGACTTGTCTGGTTGATGTATGACAAATGAATATAGGAAACACAGGCAGAGGGGAATTGGATTCTTCCCTTCTCTGCAAGATGGCGATCACTTTTTTTTTTTTTTCTTACTTTCTTTCCTCCCTGCAGGCAATGAGGCTATAGATTTGGACAGGTGTGAATACTGATGATGAATAGTAATGTTGTTAGCGTGAATGGAGTGTGTTAAGATTGATGGAGCAAGCACTGCCTTTTGATTATGACAACTGCAGAAGGGTCGGCCGCCCCTGTGAGATTTTATGGGCCATTATCGGGTGTAAATGGCAAAATAAATGGCAAATAAATTTGGCTTCTTGTAGTTCAGATCCGCTGGATTTTACACGTGTCACTCGCAATACGTTAAAATGTAAGACACATTCATACAGTGCACGGGGTCACACACAAATGTGCACAGACATGCAAAAGTAAAACATACACAAACACAGATAAAGCACTACATACACACACATGCAGATGTGCATACACTTGTACACGCGTGCAACTCCATAACATATATACTGTATATATACATAAGTACATACAGTACAGCTACGTATATAAACATGAAGAAAAAGCAGCACATGCAGTGTTACATAGATAGTGTATATACCAGCACACACACACACACACACACACACACACCATCCAGTATAATTCAGAGGCTCTGAGATACAAGAGTCAGAGAAAAGCTCTCAGACAACAACACGACTACATTAACTTTCCACTTCCTCTGTCTCTGCTCCTCCACCTCTCAGAGAGAAGGGAAAGCAGATTAATCTGAATCTAATCACAAAATTACAATAAATGCACAAGAATAAGGCTTCACATGAGTTCGGCTTTGTAGTTTCTTTGAAGTAAGAATGACATTATTTGGTAGAGCACATAAAAATGAAAGGATAAGGCTACAAATGTACTTTTTTCTTATTGTCAACAGACCCATGACGACAGCAACACCAATGAAATGATCCCACTAACAAGTAACGTCTGTGTATTTATAACCTGATATCTCCTCTGTGCCATAGAGGTTTGTTATCCAAAAAAACGACATAACACACATCAGCGAGCCGCCCTGTTGTTCCTTTATTACCATAAACACACACACTGTCGTTTATTTTGAGTCCGACATACGGACGGTCCTGCTGTCGTAAATACTCACAAGAGCATTAAATCCACCAGTGAAAGAAAATCCCCCCAAAAGACAAAGACAATATCATATAACACCAGATCCTTTAACAACCAATGGACGGTTGAGACAATAATAGTTTAATATCTTAGTTTTAAACAATCTGCTTTTTGTCTTCTGTCCCCTCGTGTCCCTTGTGTCCACTGCTATATCTCTCTGTGACCATGAGCGAGTCAAAACAATGACGGTCAACAGGTCATTATCAATCAAGCTGCTGATGGGCTCTGAGCCACAATCAGCCAATCAGCAGCTGGCCATGTCATGCAATACAATAATGTTTTCAAACTGATCGATACAAATAACGGCCGTGCTCTCGTCCCTTTATTTTATTGATTTAATTTAAGTATCTGATTTCCAAAACAATTTCTGTGCACCATTTATATTGCTGATTAGATTTATTTTGTTGTTCTTTGAACATCTGGCAGGTTAAAATAAACCAATAAGCATATTTTTAACAAATATTTGCTGTTTTATGACATACTTGAGAACTTTTTCTGATTTGTCCACCATATACATTTTAATCTGGGTTAATCCACGTCCCAAGGTTTGTATACAGACGAATGTAAACAACAAGTGTTTTAAGTTTTTAAGTTCACGAGAGCATTATGTTTAAATGATATCACCAGGGTATTAGCTAATATCTTGAAAGATATTAGAATTAATGGCATAAAAAAGAAGAACCAGATCAGGGAGACACAATCAATGGAATGTTACCAGTGAACAAATGACCTCCTAAAAATATGGGACACCTGTTATTTATTAGCAGTGGCTGAATTCAATTAGCGGACCTCCATCATGGCAGACCTAATTCAAACCACACAAGGTCGGAGGAGGGCGCGGTCAGTTTATCTCCAGCTGATGAAGTGCGGCGTGGTCTGGTTGAACGGCCACTACGTTCCTCCCCAACAAACACTCTCAACCCCTACTATCAGCCCAGACCTTTGACCTCCAGCGTTAGGGCGGGCCAACATCTGGTTGGAGGCACCCCGGCGCCGCCAGAGGAAGGGTGGTGGGTGGAGCTGTTCCACATAATTCACACCTCCGCAGACGAGGATCGACTTTGAAGCTGGCTCTTCGTGGAGCCTGTCCATGTCGGGGGTCAGCCGGTCAGAAATTATTCAAATGTTGTATCTTAATTGGTTTTAGTGCACAGCGAGACAGTTTAAAGGGCATTTTATGTTACGTTTGACCTTACGTTGCGACAAATTGTTCTGCAGACTAAAGACAGGAAGAGAGTTGATTTGATTTCAACTGAAAGACCGAAATATCTCAACCAGCAAGTAAAGTTAGAAGTAAATGGAAAGTTGGATTTCTGGTTTTAGAAAAGTATACAGTACACGTAATATATAACTTGACACAGTAAAGCAGTGGTCTCCAACCTTTTTTGCGCCACGGATCGGTTTCATGTAAGACAATATTTTCACGGACCAGCCTTCAAAGTGTGGGGGGGGGATAAATATGACAAAATAAAATGATACGACCGGCATAAAAACAAATATAAAGTGCATAAAAAACTGACCATTACGCTGAGTTAGTGGGAGCCCTGAGCTTGTGTCTCCGCAACGAGCCAGTCCAATATAGAGGTATAAAGTCTTCACCAATAGTAAAAGGTTTCTTCTCTTAGCGCCACGGTTAGTTACTAAGTATGACGCTCTCCGTGCACTCGCATGTGTTGATGTGGTGACCATCAGTAATTGTGTATGTCCTTCTTGTTCATGTTTTTTTCTTTCAAAAAACTCCAAGGGCTTGTCTTTCAATGGCTGGTGCTTGGTCTCCAGGTGCCGAAGCTGTTCTGAAGGCTTCGTTGCCTCATTTGCGAGCCTGTATATTATGCATCACGTGACACACGAGCGTCTTGACCTATGTTCTTGACATGTGTCAAGAGACACAGACGCCCAAATTAAATAAAACCTCTTTCAAAATAAAATATTTTTTTATTAATTCTTTCTGTGCGGCCGGTACCAAATGACCCACGGACCTGTACCATTCCGCGAACCGGTGGTTGGGGACCACTGCTGTAAAGGGTGTAAACAGCACTGTCCACATGTGTTCACATAATAAATAATGAAGGAATTCATTAATAAAGAATCTGAATTAACTAAAGAACAAACTCAAATTCTATCCTCTTCAATGACAGTCAATAGCCTTTTGAGCGCGATTAATTGTTTCCAAATTGAGATGATTTTTTAAATTTGTTTTACAAAATCCAATATTCTCAAATGTTAAATGTTGTCAAAAAATAACTTTTCTTCCATAGAAAAGTGTCAAACTGAGGCATTTGTTTCAGTTCGCACCAGAAAACACAGTTGGGCTTCGGTAGCCAGCCTTGCATTTGAGGTCATCCATTTAAAAAACATTGAAGACCTTGCTTTACTTCTGTCAAACTGGCAAACGTTCAAAAATGTTCAAGGCCTGTGAACGCCCCGGTATAAACATAGAAGGCAGGCCAATTCAGAGGTTAAGAGGGGCCTTCGTTGCATGAATAAGGTCACAAGTTCAAACTCTTACAACAGCCAATCTGTCCATTAACAGCCATGAAGTGTCTTTGAGCGAGACACTGAGCTCCTCCCTGAGAGTCTCCTTGGATAAGATTGTCAGCGAGATGTACATTTCTGTGTCTTGTTAGCAGACAGCTTGGCGGTGGCATCCGTCTCTACCAGCTCATCAGCTGAGGCCCATTTGTGACAATGCCCTTTTCTAGGTTTTGCTCTCCTGCATGTGAATTCCCTGCGTGGCAGCTGCAGAAACCAGTCACTCTGAATGACAAGTCGCATCTGTGCATCTCTTACTGAGGATGTGACCAAAGGACAGCCGTACAGTGGCTTTCGATGGCGCCATATGTTTTCCATATTCGCTCTTTAAATCATCACTGCGAGGCAAATTGTGTTTTCGTTTGAGATATTATGCAACACAAGCACATGCCGGGGATAAAAAAAGAAAAAAGAGTACTACCATCGATGAAAAATGTGCTTGGAATCAACCCTCCGCCTCCACTCACATCAAAATACAACTGGCTTTTGCATGGTTCACATTCCACATGAGAACATTTAGCAGTTATACAATGACAGAGGATTTATTGAATCTGAATTTTGGAACTTGGACGCAGGGATTTTCCACAAAATCACCAGACAAAATGAAGATATTGGATCTTCATTTAAAATGTGTTTTTTAGAATGTGCAGTCTTTACGATAACACATTCATACAGAGTGATGAATGCTAATATTGTTAGCTTGAATTGATGATAAGGATAAGTAGTGATAAACATTCCAACCAATGACACATTCAAACATCGTTGGCCATCGGGAGCAATTTGGTGTTCAGTATCTTGACCATGGACACTTTGACATGCTGACTGCAGGATTGGGGATTGAACCACCAACCTACCGACCAGTGGAAAGCCACTCTACCTCCTGAGCCACAGCCGCATGTGAACATGAGGGTGGCTCTGACACTGATCATGCCTGGCTTTCATTTTATTTATTTTGTTGGATGGGTCAGTACCATTCAAGTTCTTCCACAACAAACTGGGAAACCATTTCTCCATGGACTCCTGCTATGTGTCTGGCTTTGAGCCTCTATGCTTGTAATCTCCAAACTGTTGCCACAATAAATGACACATGATTGTGTGCTGTAGATTTCCCTTAACTGGTAGGGTACTAAATAGCCCTGCACCAACGGTATACAGCATATAATGAAATGTTGGCAACCTACTTCTGGGGGAAATCAATAAATAGGCCTAATACAATAAATAATAATAATAATAATAATAATAATAGCTATAAAACATGTGGCAAGCTGAAACCTCTAAAAAATAATGATGGAAAATAGTTTAAAGAACCAGACCTTGGTCCTCCTGGTGTATTTTGGGTTATTGTGATCGCAATTGTATTTGTAAGGTTATTTGTTTTCTGTCTTTACTTGGTATAACTGTCTCAGATCTTTTATTCCTCTTGGCTTAAAACATTGTGTGCCCCTGAACTCATTAAGTCAACAGTTGGCATCATAACAAATGTTTTGCCAATTCTGAAAAATTAAAAATGTAAGATGTGATTCCTGCCCAGACTTTATATGTTTCTGTGAAAATGTTGATTCTTCTTTCCCAAGAGGAGTTAGTAGAGAGGTGTAGTGCATGAAAACAGGCATGATGGTGGTGGTGGTGTTTTGGGATGTGGACCAAAGAGAGAGGCGCAAATGTGTGTCTGTGAGTGTGTGAGAAATTGGGACTCGGCCAAAAGGTGTCATACTCGAGAGGAATTCATCTGTGCACTGTTCTAACCTGCTGGAGAAGTATTATGTAACAGAGCATTTACACACAGAGACACACACAGATACGATCACCTGACCCACATCACCCTGCTCTCTGAAAGAAAATTTCCACTTAATTTGTGCCTCGAGTCTTTGGGGAAGAGAGGGTAAAAAAAACAGGAAGAACAGAGATGGAGAAACCTATGGGAGGGAAAATAGACACAAGAGTTCTGTAATTGTCTGGTTGTGGCTTCTCAAAGTAGATCAGATTACCAGTATCTGTTGTGTTGAAATAACTTGGCTGGTGAACAATGCATGGCGAAGAGCCACTCTGCAACCTGACGCAATGCAATACTACGTCAATCACATTTAAGACTCTTAAAATACTTTGTTAAAACATGTCTGGACACTATATATCTGCTTAATATCCCAGGACATTTTCTAAGTGCTTTGTTTGCAAGATGTCCTCATACCCAAACGACGGAATCGGTCGTTAACAATGTTGCTGATGTTTCCCACATCCACTATATTTAATTGGATGGAACACAAACTAATATATGCTAATAAGGTCCAGATACAAAGTAAATTCCTACCTGATGATGGTGCTTGATGAAGAGTCAGGCGACCGCCAAAGTAATAGAATGTCTGCACCAATTTTCACAGCAATCCATCCCAATGTTGATGGCATTTCACTTTAAACCAACAATATTAACCTGCAGGTGGTGCAAAGGTCAGGAAGTCACCAAGTGTGATTGATCATGAGAACTTGACCTGCTGGTGACACAACATGGAAAGATTGTTAGGACTCCTGGGGACCTTTAATACCTTTTACCAAATGTCACGGCAACACATCCAATAGGTACAAAATACTAGCATGACTACAGAAGTCTCAGGCTCAACAAATCTGTTAGTCAAGTGTTGAACCTGATCCAAACTAAAGCCAGTGATTTGAAGTTACAGGTAAAATCTTCTGGCTGACAGGAATAGATGTGTTTTGTTTGTGGTGTAAAGAAGAAGAACTACATCCAATGCTGTTTCGTTCACCGTTTTTCATTGTTTTTGCAGTAAATTCAAAGAGTGAGACATTTTGAAAACATTTTTTTTAACCATAAATGTTAATTAAAAAGTGAATCCCAAATTGCATTAAATCTAATTTCTACTGCTTGAAACGTTCAATCATGTTGCAAGTCTACGACACGCCAATCAGTGATGTCACGGCAGGTGTTTTCCATTAGCTGTTTGTCTTGTAAAGACAGCAATAAACAGAGAAGTAGCTCAAGCACTCTTCAAAACAACTTGCTGACATCCTACGCTGATGACTGAAGGCTTTATGGGTGTGATTTACAGGTTTATGGGACATGAGTGGTAATGACTTGAAACAGACACAATGACTATTGACTAAAACAAAGGATAGAAGAGAAGAGACGGCAGTTTTTGGCTGTTTTGCCAAAAAGTTGCATAACATTTCCAGGCTTGCAGCAGCCCTGATAATAAACACCCTCTATATCCATCCCGTAGTCAAATTACAGGACTAATGACCCAGACCCACGCAGTCGTAATCCTTCATGCTTTGCTGCTGGATATTTTGTTTGAAGATCAGTTACCAGTCGGCTTCAGGTTGTTACAGATCTGTAGTATCATTTGTGTCTTTGACTTTTATCAGAACTGACCTCCATTACAGTTAACCTCATTCCCTCGAGCACACTGTTAAACTCTTTCTTCCTGACCTTTACTTTCTGCTTTGTGCAACTGAGACTGAAGCACATTTAAAATGGTAAACCGCAGTGTACACTCTGTTTCATATATCCCACAACCTTACACGCCTGTTAGCCAAGGTTGATCAATTTAATTTTGGAGATTTAAAATCTTTGAACCATTTGTGGATGCAGTTTGAAATGACCCTTTAGAGGTGATCATAGGTCATATTTTAAGTACTGACACCATGTTAGGGTTTTATATAAAGTGCTTAATGGATCAATCGAAAGTTAATGCACAGAATATTCATTTATCAAGTATATGGAAAACATTTGCATATCACAAATGTAATTATAAGCTGTTTTTCCTCTATGTTTTATATCAATGCAAATGTAATATCTTTGGGTTTTGGATTGTTGGTCAGATAAAACTATTTTTTATCTTGGGTCTTGTGAAATGGTGAGCATCTTTCCCTATTGTCTGACATTCTATAGATTAAAAGATAAATGCATTACTTTCCATGCACATACATACATTGGGATATCAGATCAAATTAAATAAAAAATAAAAAGTCTAGAAGGAAGGCGATCGGGCAATAGAGAAACACAGAGCTTAAATATATAAGAAAAGAAACCCAGAGACCACCTGTCAATGAAAACATAATTGCTGGTGAAGTTTTCTGTGTTTCTGTCAGAGCTGCTTTTCCTTGTCATTGCTATGAGAAGCCTTTTTCTCTTCCAAACCAAACATATTTATTTTTAAAGAACAATGCATTATGTTGCAGGGATTGTTCATGGAGATCATGTATGTGCTGAGTGTTGGATCAAGTCACAGACATTTAGCAATTTGTTAATCACTGTATTTGTCAGAGGAACAGGACTTGGCAGTGAGACAGACAGAGTGTGAGAGGGAACTGAGCTGATACTTGGCTGTGAGTCAGTCTGACAGGGAAATAGATCACAGAGTGAGTGACACCTGAGTCGGTGCACATCTGGTTTCAGGAGGGAACCTTCTCCCCAGGCCACACATGCTTTTCATTGGGGCTACATGCAGCCGGGTCAACCCTCGGCTGTAAAGAGAAAACCAGAGGCAACCCCCCCTCTCCCCTACATCTGGAGACCTGCTGGACCCCCCTCCCCAGCAGGCTCCACTTGACCCACTTTCAGCGCTGATAGTTGTTGTTTTTTCTCTCCAGCTCAGTGGCTGACTCGGCTCACCCTACGCTGCTACATTACAACATGCTGTAATGTTGTCGATTTGATTCTGAGCTAATTATGCAACTGCAGAACCACATGAGCAGCCATCTGGTTTTCAGCACACAAAACATGTAACACTGCAGCATCAGTGTAAATGCACAGCAGATTTGTATATCAGACAACAACAAGCTATGAAAAAATAACTTTGAAAAACAGATCTAGAAAGATATTAGTATCATACAATAGTCTTGGCATATTTAAGTTCAGGGAAGCCAGAGCAGTCAGAGCAAAGGTCATAGTCATGGTTACACAACAAAGGATGAAGATGACCAGCGTGCAAATCCACCACACGATGTCAAACCATATCTCCATTCTCCTCATGTCTCCGCTGCCTGAAGCCATGTTGTTCTCAGGCTTCATTCAACTTAAACAGAGAATATTCATCTCCCACAATTACAATTGTCACTCATCTGGAGTTTCAGAAGATCTCAAGAAGCCAAACGGAAAGATCCTTCACAGATTTCACTCTCTGATCATTAGCCATACGGACAGGTAATGTATTTCATTCAGTCCCTGAAGAATAGTTCATGTTGGGACATGTACTTATTTGCTTTCTTCCTAACAATAAGCAAAAACAATTAATATCAACTTCAGTTGTGTGTGTTGGAGCTGGAGTCAGGTTGCTAACCTAGCTTAGCACAAAGAGTGGATGCAGGCGGGAAAGAGCTAGCATGCTTCGTTCAAAGCGGGAACAAAATCCATTAGATTACTGATTATGTGTAACTTGTAGAGAAAGATCAAATGTTAAAAGGATCATTTGTAGTTCTGTGGAAGTTACATGTGAGAACTATTTCTTGGGGACAGCAGTCGGAAGCAGTGACGGCACAGCTTCCTGGATTCATCTCAGTAAGTAGATTGGTATCATCATTCCTGTACAGAAATAAAAAACGAGATTAAACTGAGACGTCATGTATTGTGATTAGAGTTTAAGTGTTAGTAAATGTTAGCTCACAACATCCTGACTCAACACGCAGACTTGAGATGAATATAAATCTTCTCATCTCACTCTTTTCCAAAACGATTCCTTTCAAAGTCAAATACTGTATTAGCAAAATGCTACAAAGCAACTGAGACATTAAGCAGCTGAATACACTCTACGTGTGTCTCCTGGCTGTGTACATTCGTTGGGATAAGGGCTCTCTTAGTTTGACTTGATAACAATCCAACATGGTGTCCAGGTTCTGCGACCATCACAAAACCATTACAATCCTTCCTCCTGGACCGTTTTCCACGAGCATCATTGTGATGGATAAACAAACAATTATTAAGTCTGGAAAATGTGTGAGAGCTGAAAACATTTCCTCTCTTGGAAAGAGAGAGAGAAAGGACAAAAATAATTGCGCTGAGCTGCAAGAAAATCAACCTCTCTTTAACAGCTGCAAAGATTTATGAGCAATGTGTCCCCCCCCACTGAAAGAAAATGCATGGCTGTTTCTCTTAACATGGCACTGCATAATATTACAGTTAATGTATGAGTCATATTTATCAGAAGTTTACAACGTGTGGTCCTTCTGAGCTGCTCCAACAAAAGATCCATGACTGAGAACTGTACTTAGAATTCAAATCGCAGCACGGTGACGATGATTAATCCACTTACTGTTTGACTGTTGACCTCAGTCACACACACACACACACACACACACACACACACACACACACACACACACACACACACACACACACATTGCATTATTAGGCCGGCTGTAATTTTTCCACCTTTTCATACCATTGGCGAGCTGTAGAATTATGCAGATCATTTATCAAATGAATATTGTCTTATCGCCAGTGCGACTGCTGCTCGCAGGACTTCCAACAGTTTCCACAGCATCACATGAGTTTCTGTGCACATTGGAACTTTTGTGGCGTTGCAGACGTTCCCCTGAAGAATAAAGGATACAATGGGGGGTTTATTACAGCATGTTTGTTGAATTCTCGGAGCAGTTGTATCTCGTTTCATGCACATTTGGGTTCATTTTCTTGTGGATGCCTTGAGGAAGGAGAGCGTTCACAACAACACAATGTTCTGAATGATGTTATATTCCTTGAAATACGAGAGCAAAGCAGAACCAGGTTGTTTAAGTTCTAAACACACTACTGTGTTTTACTCTGAAGGGACATTTGAATGCAGTTTTATAAAAGCCTTTTCTTGAGTCTGTCATTAAGCATAATTCCAAAAAACACAACTGTCTAAGCAACGCTGACAGTTGTGTTTATAGACGGTTTTATTGTTATTATTTGCAATAATCGAGGTCCTTGTGTATTCAGACTGCTTCAGATTTCTTTTTTTTGTACAGCTGAACTCAACCTGATGACTAATAACATTTAGACATTGATAGATGATGGTACTTTCACCAACATATTAACATTGGAAGCCTGTAGCTGCTCCTTTTATGAAAGTATAACGTAGATTTAATGTTCAAATATCAGTTTAAAACAATTCCCTAAAGCACATTTCCCATGTCACTTTCTAATACATACCTGTAAGGATGGAAACTCACAGTTAAATAGTATCAATACATCTGGAAATTGCTTTTTTAAATTAATATATTAATTGTTTGGTGGATCAACTATCATGATATAAAGAAAATGACTTGATTTTGTCAATAAACAAACAAACAAAAGCAGTTAAATCAAATGTCTGCCATCTTCGCGTGAATTAAAACTTTATTGAAAACGATTAATCCGTTTTTGTTGGTAGATTTTATGTGATGTTGATAATTCCTTCCACTTTACTTAATCCCGTTACCTTTTCTCCATCTGAAGAAACAGTTTGTCCCATCTGTGTCCAGCCTCTAATATCACTACAAACTTCACACGCTGACAGCTGCAGCTGCCAGACAGAGAGGTCACTGCAGCGCTGTCACATTACATCAGTAAGCTGCACACAGCACGCCCATGTTTACCAGCCCTGCTGCTCTGTGACGCTTTAATCTGGAGGAAAGCAAACACAGCAAACAAGGGGAAAGAACCTGATGTCAGTGAGCGTCGTCTGGGCAAAGAGGTCACTTACGGCTGTTTAGGATTTTACCTCCTCCTGAAAAGAAAAGTGGTAAAACCGTAGTTCCCTCATTTCCCTCCAAGAGTTATCTAACGTGGCCTTTGTGCATCTCCTCCAGAGATTCCCTCCAGCTTGTAAGTGCTGTACTATTACTGCGAAAACTTTCGTGAGATAAACCCCGCGGGGGTCGATGGAGTCCAACAACACTGTAGACTTACCCAGAATGCAAAGTGAGTGCAAACGTAAAATATAAGTTTATGTTTCATTCAGTTTTACTACGAGTTCCAGCGCGTTTCACTTTCACTTTTACAGTGAAGTAGGTGCAGCTGACGCGTCAGAATAACTGTAGCCACTGATAACGGCCATTTAATCGGCTGATAACATTAAAAATGGCAGCAAACCTCAAGTCCAATATGAATGTAGTAATACGGGTCAGTCGCAAACCGGCTACACAGTATATGCAGTATATGGAGTATATTCAGTAAATGCAGTATATGCAGTATATGCAGTATATGCAGTATGTGGAGTATATGCAGTATATGGAGTATATTCAGTAAATGCAGTATATGGAGTATATTCAGTAAATGCAGTATGTGGAGTATATGCAGTATATGGAGTATATTCAGTATATGCAGTATGTGGAGTATATGCAGTATGTGGAGTATATGCAGTATATGCAGTATATGGAGTATATGCAGTATATTCAGTATATGCAGTATATGGAGTATATGCAGTATATGCAGTATATGCAGTATATGGAGTATATGCAGTATATGCAGTATATGTAGTATATGCAGTATATGCAGTATATGTAGTATATGCAGTATATGCAGTATATGCAGTATATGCAGTATATGCAGTATATGCAGTATATGCAGTATATGTAGTATATGGAGTATATGTAGTATATGGAGTATATGCAGTATATGTAGTATATGGAGTATATGCAGTATACGCAGTATATGCAGTATATGCAGTATATGCAGTATATGTAGTATATGGAGTATATGCAGTATATGCAGTATATGGAGTATATGCAGTATATGCAGTATATGCAGTATATTCAGTATATGCAGTATATTCAGTATATGCAGTATATGCAGTATATGCAGTATATGCAGTATATGCAGTATATGCAGTATATGCAGTATATGCAGTATATGCAGTATATGCAGTATATGCAGTATATGCAGTATATGCAGTATATGCAGTATATGCAGTATATGCAGTATATGCAGTATATGCAGTATATGCAGTATATGCAGTATATGCAGTATATGCAGTATATGCAGTATATGCAGTATATGCAGTATATGCAGTATATGTAGTATATGTAGTATATGCAGTATATGCAGTATATGCAGTATATGCAGTATATGCAGTATATGCAGTATATGCAGTATATGCAGTATATGCAGTATATGCAGTATATGCAGTATATGCAGTATATGCAGTATATGCAGTATATGTAGTATATGCAGTATATGCAGTATATGTAGTATATGCAGTATATGCAGTATATGCAGTATATGCAGTATATGCAGTATATGCAGTATATGCAGTATATGTAGTATATTCAGTATATGCAGTATATGCAGTATATTCAGTATATGTAGTATATTCAGTATATGCAGTATATGCAGTATATGCAGTATATGTAGTATATGTAGTATATGCAGTATATGTAGTATATGCAGTATATGTAGTATATGCAGTATATGTAGTATATGCAGTATATGCAGTATATGCAGTATATGCAGTATGTGGAGTATTTTCCTCTGGATCCTGTTGTCCAGTGCTATAAGTGGAATAAGTGGAACCTCACATAACGTAGGAAGCCACATACAGTACGATGAGTTCCAAGGGTAAGTGAAGGAGGGCAAGTTAAACTTCTAATGGACCCCTTCACACATTTTGGCTTCAGGCTGAATAGATGGGATTCCACATGAGTGGAATGAAAGTTTTCTTCCCTGCTCTACCTGATTAAAGTGTATTTAAAGTGTATATTTTAATATGTGTGATTCCCCATCCTAACTCCCCATGTCGTCCCCCGGACTATCTCCTTCCTCCCCCGCTCTCCGTGGGAGCGAGCCCCTCTCGAGCCCTTCGCCCCGGCTCTGTGCCAACTGCTATTTGGCTGCGGAACATTATTTGGTATTCACACGCATTTGAAGGGGACACGGCAGGGGCAATTTCTCAGCTCTCTGGGGGTGCTCTCAGCGCTTGGGGAGGGAGGAGGGGATTTTTGGCCGGGGTACCAGTAGCTCTCAGAGGAACGCTTGGGAAATCATAGATCTTAGTGGGAAGAAATGAAAGCACAGCCACGTTTGTGAATGTTGTAATTGTTACTGACTCACAACATGGAGATCTTTATAGGGGGGGGGAGGGGGGGGTTTGGCAGTCTGAGCAGGGTTGAAGGGCATCTCAGGCTTTTATTCCTCTTTCTCTTCCTCTCTGTCTTTCTTATCTTTTTCTGTCTCTTCCTGGCAGAGCTGAGTAGTTAACTGGATCACAGACTGAAGGAGAAAGAATTTCATTTAGGACGGTAGGAGCATTTTTCTGCAAGCACAGCCTGAAATTGTACAGACCCTTGTGGGGAAAAAGAGGGGGAAGAGGGGGGGGGGGGGGGGTCTACAATAGCTGCACAGTCTGACTGCTTCTCTGACAAAAGGATGTAATGTGGATGGGAGCTTTGAGGCGTGAATGAAATGCTTGTGTCATGTGTCAGATATGTTCCAACAGAGAAAATGGAAGTCATTTAAATGTGTGTGCTGGTGTATTTCTATGACAGGCTGTTTGGACAAAATTAGATATAAAAACTGCAAACTTCCAACTTACTGACGCAGTGATTGCAATGCTTGTGCATGCTATGGTTTTTGTAATGTTTCTTTTATAATTTAAGCGCACATTTGCAATATTTTCGATATTTCTGCATGGGGTTTCCACTTTTATATTTGCAAATCAAATGTGCATTAAAAAGATATGTGTACATGCTGTTGGATGGTGTGTGATAACTACCTAAATAGAATCAGGGTTACGGCTACTGGCTGCAGAGCACTGCTGCACAAATTATTACTGAGATCAAGACACAGACATAAACCTGCTGCAGCCACCGTGTTCTGGCTCCTTGTTCGGTTTCTGTATTGATTTCAAAAGTTTACTACCGACTTTTAAAGCTTTAAATAGCCTTGTGCCAAAATTCATTACTGACCTCTTAACCCCTCGTGTTCCCTCACAGCCAGAGACATAAAATAACAAAATGACGGTAAACATATTGTCTCGCTTCCTTTGCTCAGTTCTTGTCACACGATTTAAAAACAGACGATAACAAACAGTTATAAGTGAGGTTTAAATGAAGCTGTCTGGCTCCAGGGGTCAGGAGGATGATGAACGGAGGAGAGGAAGAGGACGGATGAAAGAGGAGGAGTGAAGCAGGATGTGTGAAGAAGAGGAGCAGGCACAGGGCTGCTGTGTGAAGCCTCGCTGTGTCTTCCTGTAAGAATGCGCCCTCTGAACTGGATGACACGTACAGACAAAACAATCTGTGTGTGAGACACGAGACAGTTAAATGTGTTATTTCTAGTGTGAGCATTGTGTAGCCATGTGTGTGTGTTCTAAACACAGAGGAACACAAAGGAGAAGAAG
This sequence comes from Cottoperca gobio, assembly GCF_900634415.1. NCBI lineage: Eukaryota > Metazoa > Chordata > Actinopteri > Perciformes > Bovichtidae > Cottoperca > Cottoperca gobio. Next base: position 2,601,790 of record NC_041371.1, on the reverse strand, counting down.
CTGTTTGGTGTTGGTGTGACTTGCATTTTGTTATATCGTCACTTTGGTTCATGTGAAGGTTTGTCATCTAAAGAGAAAGTAGATCACAAAGATTCAATTCATCTTATGATGATGAAAAAGTAACAGGTCTGCTTCAAAAATCATTTGGTAACCATGGTAACACATATGTCTATAGGCATTGGGGGGGGGTTTTCCCTTTTATTTGTCGACAGGCCATGCGAGCGGCTCTGTGAGGCGACACTCTGCAACATCTAACACGTCTTAATTTAGCGTGTTAGCTCGCTAACATTTGCTAATTAGCACCGAACACAAAGCAGAGCCGAGGCTGACGGGGTCGTCTTCTTCTTCTGCAGATATTTGCAAGAAGGTGTAGCTGCGGACAGACAGCGATGATGGTTCTGGTTAGGGAAAGCTGTCGTGGGGGGGGGTCGTGTAGTGAAATGGGGTCCACAGAGGCTGCATCTGGAACCTTCTCGGTGTTTTGGTCATTAATCAAAGTATTGGCAAATGTTAATTCTGCCCTGATGAGAGAATAAGTCAGAGGGCTTCATCCTCTGGATCATGAACGTCTGAGCACAATTTTAAAATACGATACAATGCACGTCGTTTTCTCCTGTTTGTAGCTGCACATGTGCTCCCCACCATCTTGTTTCTTTTTGAGCTCTTTGTGACCACGAGAGATGAATCTGCTCGCCAAGAGGACCAGAACTAAAAGTTAAATACTTTAGTGCAACAGGTGAGCAACTTAAAGCTTCAAGTTATCGGACCGCTGGTATTTCGTTATCTTCACGTCATCATCGTCCAAAACCATGTTTTCCCCAGACGCTTATTTAAAAAAACCTAGTTTTGGTCTAACCTTGGTGCTTGTCCTCCCTGACACACACACACACACGCTGCGATGTTAGTGTGGCTAATACATGTGCTCTCATCTGTGCAAGACTGAGCGGGTTATGCTCAGCATGTCCTCCAAACACCAAACAAAAGTGTCTAAAGTGGCAATACGGGGACTGAACATGCAATTTTGATGAAATACATCTTCACGACCCAACGCTTTCTTTTAGTAGCACTCGGGGGGATTCTGTAGATGATACACACTCAGCCAGAATAGGGCAGTGAGTGCATGTCGCCCTGTGTTGGGTGCTAAGTCACTCTTTGCCCCCCCCCCCCTCTGCCCCTTTTGAACGGTTCCATTGAAGCAATGGATGCATTGTATCAAAAAGCAGGCCGGATATGGGCCTCTTGTGTCAGCCGATGCACCAGCCACAGGCTGTGTGTGTGTGTGTGTGTGTGTGTGTGTGTGTGTGTGTGTGTGTGTGTGTGTGTGTGTGTGTGTGTGTGTGTGTGTGTGTGTGTGTGTGGAAAGTCCTTGGTGAGGTTTAGGAAAACATAGTTTGGGTTCAAATAACTACTGATGTGAGTTAAAAATGAAAATGTTTTGTTGTTCAGCAGCTGTACGTGTAGGATGTGACGGCTGCTCTTTGTGCACACACTCCACTGTGAGTGATGTCTGTTTGAAAAGTGACAGCTATGACTGCAGCACATTCACCGAAGTTGGCATTTTTCAAATTTCAGCGACCAGAAAAAATCAAAACAAACGTGGGTTCGTAGCATAGCATAAATACACGGAACTCCCACTGCAAACATAAATACATATATATATTTATATATATATATATATATATATATGTTGGCCTGGTCTGAACAGAGATTTCCTTTGGGGTTTATCACCGTATCAAAAGAAATTGATATTTTCATTCCCAGTGGAAGTCCACTGCTGCAGCTACACTGCAGACGAACACTGCTAGTCTGGACAAACACTAACAGTCCTTTAATATAATCTCCAAATAAAGCACAGCAGCATTTAGGAGCCGCGTCCACACCTCGATATTGCTGATAAGCTATGGAAAACCTGACGTATTAACCTCCGCCTCATTGAGCCCTCCTGCTCCTCTGGCCAGTCCACATGTTCAATCAATGTTGAACACACCCGACCAGCACACCATTCATTACCAGACATTATAAGTAACCTTATCCCTCGGCTTTAAACACGGTCATCGACCTGAGGGCCAGTTAATGATAGAAAAATGATATCATTTGCTGCATTGTAAGCTGACCCCGAAAACCAGACGGGGGTCTCTTCATCTTGACCACGCCGGCTATCGATTTCCACTGAGGATAATGACTTTTTATGTGTGTAATATATGAGGGGATGTTTGATGTAGGCTGATCTGTTTGCTCACTGTGGCCCACTTTCATTGCCATTGTCAGGGGAGTCATATCGAGGAATGCTAGACTCTCTCTGGACATTGCTCAGCAGGCCTCTGGTCTCAGCGAGCGGCTCACATCTCTGTTTCCTGCCACATCCACTGCTGAATATCTGCGCCGATTGACACAATGTAGAGTTTATCTTGTCTATTTTCATTAATCACATACTGTATTATTAATACACAGGTGTTTTGTTCAGCTTTATAATTACAGCTACTGCATTTGTGATGCTGAGAAATGTAATAAAAGAAGCATTCGACTCTTTAATTGCATTCCTCGTCTAAAGGTAACCGTGGAAAGGAGAATTACTGAAACTTCATAACAAACTGAAATTATTCCTTTTTGAATGTAAAGTTCCACCTTAATTTATTTGTTTTAAGTTTAATTAGGTGCTTTTCAACCGTGTGTTTACCTTCAATCCCGTCAATCGCTTGTTCATTTCAAGGTTTATGTGCTTTGATTACTACATTTTGAATGTTCAAATGAAATGCATCTGAATCAGCAGCGGTGGAGAAACAGATGGAAGTTTGACACTCGTTACTGTATTAACACTGAAATAACTAAAGTACTACAGAATTGGATCTTACGGTACAACTGACTCTCTGTGTGCGACGTTGTGCATCAATAACATGAGTAATCAGTCCGGGGACGGAGGAGCCGTTCCATCTATTGTCTGTCCGCTGTGGCTCTGACCTTTGACCTCCTGGCTGTTGGTCGTTTGTAATGTTGAATATCAAGGAAATCAATCGTATTATACTTTTTCTTATTTGCAGGACTTCTGGATTAGAGTTCATACTCAATGATTCAACTATCAACTGACATCAACTAGGATGTCTTTATCAATCATTCAATTATTCACACATTTATTTTATTCTGTCCGTGTGTCGGGGACACAATGAAGTCAGATTCAAAGGTATATCAAAGTGATTAAACATTATTCTTTGCATGGAAACCATGCAGAGTAGATCGAAGCAGAACTTTCTGCCACCAACAAGCTCCACCTATCAGAGGGTCAGGACAGACTACCGTCGCCATCTTGGTTTTTGGCAAAGACCACAAAGACGGTGAAACAAAGTACAACCTCAGACCAAAAATAAACTTTCATGAACTAAAATGAAACTGTAGAAGTTGTGAGACGAAAGCAACCAAAGCGGACAACGGCCAATCGACCTGTCAATCACGAGGAAGCCCCGCCCTAAAGCATACGTTGCTTTATCGTCTATTTTACTCTAAATAAGATCGTAATTTACAAAATTAACATTGCGCTGTGTTGAAGAAGACTTGAAACTAGCAGTTGAAAAATGCACATTTTTGAGGCCCATTGGCTTCACTTACATTTACAATGGCTGGACACACAGAATATATGAACTGAGGAGAAGCTGCAGTATGTTAAGGATGCAATGATTATAATAACAATTATAAATCAGGTTAAACGTTGACCTTCCACACACACAGTTAGAGGCAGAGTGATGTCCAGCAGCCCGTCTGCCCCAGCTGAGAGAAATTAGCTCAGGCAGCATATGGATAATGACCCCGCACCCACACCTGACCAAGAAAAAAAATGTTCCCACCCACCCCTCCCACGCAGGGCTAATGGACGCATAGATTTATTTTCTTCTTTGCCGTCCAATTTATCTCATTCTTATTGGCATTACCCTTTTGCCTCGGTGCTGCAGCAGGGAGGAGGGGAGGCCGAGCGAAACCTGAGACAGTAATGAGATTTCGCAGACGTTGCACGATGTAGAATTTCTGATGATCATATTACATTTTGTCGATAACCAACAGAACGTATTAAATCAGGCCATCTCTGCGTATCACTGGATTGAGTGGCGTGATTACATGAGCCCTTTTTTTTATGTGCTTTGTTAAAGTGGAGATATATACGCATTTGGCCCTTTTCTTCTCCAATCAGCCCATGTGATTAGATTGTCAGTGATGCATCACTCAATAATATCGTCTCATCTATGAAGATAATATGGTGAAGACAGACTGTGACAGAAACATCTGAATCACAGGGAATTTTTGAAAAGTGCTTTAAAATTCTCTTCAAAAGCAATGTTCCTAATTATATTCCCAAAAAATAAAATATTTAGAGAAACGTAGAGCTAGCACGGACACATTTACTGGCTTTACATATTAGCCTATATGTTCTCAAGATACATATGTTAATAATAATAATAATAATAAAATAAAAGAAGCTATATATGTATTACTTTTTACTTTTGTCTCTCTGTGTTACTTTAATTTAACAAAACACCTTCAGGTGCACCTGCAGGTACAAGCGGCCGAAATGTGTTTTCTCAGACGGGTGGCGTCTCCCTTAGAGATCGGGTGAGAAGTTCCGCCATCAGGAGAGACTCGGAGTAGAGCTGCTGCTGCTTTGTGTTGAAAGGAGCCAGTTGAGGTGGTTCATCTAGTAAGGAGCCACCTGGGCGCCTCCCTAGGGAGGTGTTCCAGGTACAGCTGGGAGGAGACCCCGGGGAAGACCCAGGACTCGGTGGAGAGATTATATCTCCTCACTGGGAACGCCTCGGGATCCCCCAGTCGGAGCTGGAGGATGTGGCCCGGAGAAGGGAAGTTGAGGGTTCCTTACTGGAGCTGCTGCCCCCGTGACCCGACCCCGGAGAAGAGGTAGACGACGGAAGGATGGATGGATGGACGGATGGATGGATGGACCTTCCGGGTAAAAGTCAGTTAAGCCAGAACTCCCAACTTTAAACTGGCTAAAAGATCATTACATTTTAAATATCCCCTTTTAAAAATGCAAATGCTTTAAATACAATTACACAAACCAATTAATATTTTAGGAGCGTATTTATCAAACATCCCTGATCATAAATAAGGGGTTTGAATTCCTTCCATGTGGCGCCTTTAAGCTGCCAAACCTCTGCCTCTTTATTGATGCCCGCCGGTTCAGCAGCCACCCAATAACGCTCGCTATCTGTCACCGACCAGACACATTGAAGTAAGCAGGTAATATCTAGTGGCTTTTTACAGGCACATTACTGTAATAATTCTGGAGTGCCGCGTATTGTTGAGTGGAGTGTTGTTCTGCTCATATTGCTCCCTGCTCCAATTTGACAAAGCCACTTAGCCTCCGCCATGTTCACAGTCATTTCCACTTGGCCCGAAGTGGATTTAAAGCCACTGCAAATTAAGTGTGCAGGATGACATCATCATGTGTGTGTGTGTGTGTGTGTGTGTGCGTGTGTGTTTCGCTTTGGTCATCAAGTGTGATTTTTGTGCCAGTGTGTGAATCATGTGGCGTGTGTGTGTTCTTGCTCCCTCCATGTGTGTAACATGGTGAGGCCTGTGAATTTTTATAGAGCCGAGACCCTTATGGTGTGTAAATTCAGACTTCATGACATCATGACGGATGAGTTAATCATATCAAAGTTTCATTGGATGAGTCACATGGGCGCTAAAACCTGCTTGAATTCCCGCTCCGAAGGTGGTACAGAGTGTAATACTTGGTATAGATAATAAGAAAGAAATCAGCCTGCTCAATTAGAAGCAAAGGAAAGGAATTAAATAATAAAATATAGCGGTTAGGGCTCAGCTGCTTTAAGACTACATTAAATCTTTTCAAATTTTACGTGCAAAAATAATAACTTGGTGAGTTAACGTCACATTACATTTTAGGAATATAAACTCAGTGGCAACTTAATTCAACGTATCTTACAAAAAGTTATTCCTCATTTCTTTATTGGTCAATTTCTGTTTGTTACAAGCTTTATGTTTATTATTGAGGCCATAGTTAAAGGCTGTGTTGTACTACATTTAGGATCATTTATTATTATTAATGATGAATAATTATTCAAATGTGAAAGACAAAAGACGAGGAGGTTGCCGGTTGCAAAATGTGAGGCGCACCACCCTGCCTGTTGTTGTGTTGCAGACACCCGATCAGAGAGGCGTTTTTTTGCAGTTTGCCGCATCTTTAAAAAAGAAAATGTTGCTAGGCAAGCACCGAACGAGCGCTAACGTTAGCTTAGCACAAACAGTGAACCGTACGCTATCTAAGTACGGCACTAATTTGACTCTACATCTGCTGTTTTCTGCTCTGATTCGTAAGTACTGTTGTCAAAGTCATATAGCTACACGTATCCAGCAACAGTCACCACAGAAGTCCCGCCTCTCCATCGTCCGATTGGACAATGAGGAGAAAAAGGTTCCCAAAAAAAGCTAGGCCTAGAGAGCAGAAAAAGGCAAGGCGCTCAACATCGCGAAATCAGCAAGCAAAACGTTTCACTCTTTTTACAAAAAGCCCCGTGTCTGATCTGAATAAATGTGCAAAAGTGACATATTTATACAACATTTCTTATAAGTGCAGTAGTAATGTGGACTACCTCGATGCAGCCTGCAGATAACTGGCTGCTAAAACACTCCGGTAGCACAAAGGAGTGTGAGAAGTGACCTCTCCTCGGGTTCTGCCGTCAGACTGCCGTTGGTCTCCCAACACATTAGTTTATGTAGCCACCATGAGACCAATTCACTCTTAATTGGAAAGTGAATGTATTGCACTGCTTTACATCATATAACAAAGGTGGGGTTATTGCTGGGCTGCGCTAACATAATTGAACACGGGACTCTTTTAAAATCTAACGACAAGGCTTTGGTTTTAGGATAAAGAAAAGAATGAGGTTTACGTTGGATCTAGGGTAAAGGTTAGTGTTGGGCATGGCGCTCCAATGCTATCAATGCATTATGTTAATCAGGGTCCGCACAAGTGTAGAAATGCGAGTAATACTTTTATTCATCTCAAACACAGAGAGAGCATTTGTCAACTATATTGGACGAATAACATTGTTTGTTTATATTCTTTGAAACGATTACGATGGGAAACAGAGACCAGAGATAACAACAGAGTCCTTATTGGTCACAGCAGTCGTATAATGTTATGCGTTAGTAATGTTTGCACTGTGACAGCTTCCATCTTTACACACAGTTTGTGAGTGCACCATTATTGCAAATAGAATAATCTAGATACAAAACCAATTCTTGGACCAACTGTTGGGCCTGTTGAGATGGAAAACGCCAGCATCTGTCTCATATCCCCATTGTGTCCAACTAAATTCACATTTCGACCTGGCATGGAATCCGCCTCTGTAAACATTGAACATATTTACTGTATTTGGGTCCATTGAGATTTGATTTCTTTACCTTACATACCGTCACAAAGTCCGAGATGGAAGAGATCTTCCTAGTTTCATCCAGACAATCCAATCTTACACAAAGGCATTCATTGTCTGTCAGCATTATATCTAAGTTTAAACGCATTTCCATGAAATGTTTTGATGAAGTATACGCTTTAGTCTGGAAAAAATAATGGATTAGATTAAGTTCAAAATGTGATAATTGTGCTGTAAAATGACTTTTTATGATTTCTCAGTTTGTCCTCCAAGAAGCTGTGAAAAACGTTTTACTATTTATTCGTATATTCTATGATTCATGCTGTACAGCAGCTTGGAGTTCAATCCCTCAAACATTAAACCAGTCGACTGTATGTATCTGACGGATCTGGCCTACAGCACATCTCAACTCCCAGGTCTGAGCCTTGCCGGCACGTAAACAAACCCTTCGCAATTTACACTCAGCAATGCCCTGACTCTGCATTACTTACTCTATCCAACCAGCATCTGCTGCTCAGTGAGTCAGCTTCCTATCAGCCGCTGCGGTCCGAGTCACTCTGGCATCCAGGAAAGAGTGTTAGGCAGAGATCCCCCCGTAAGCTTAGCAAGAACTGCTGATCTCATCCAGCTACGCTTTTGTTTCCAGTAACAGTCGAGATAGAGTGTTTCAGTTTCTCTGGGTGACTGCGGGAGCTGAGCGTGTGCGTGTGTGTGTGTGTGTGTGCGTGTGTGTGTGTGTGTGTGTTCCCTTTCCATGTGAAACTTATCCAAAGTTAGTTGTGAGGATGGGAGTGAAGGAGAGATAAGCCTCAATAAGTTTGACTGAAAGTAATATTGTTTTGAAGTATGCGTGGTTTAAAGAAATGTCTGAAGCTGCTTTATGTCCTTTTATCTTATGTGCTTAATCGGCTGAATGGATCATAGCCTTGCAAAGTGGACTGAAAAGGTACATACTTTGTAAAAGGCTGAAAAGACGTAATACTCAACAAGGAATACAATGGATTTAAATGCCACAGGATATTTATTAGCCATGTAGGAGGCAGAAAAGCATTCCAACAGCAGCTTGTATAAAACATGCTGTTTGGAGTCGAAATAAAACAAAATAAAAAAGCTAATGAGAATGAAAGAGACAATCAGACAGGAGTTGGAAAAGTACTCTGAGATCACATACAGGGTTTAGTTCCATACATACAGATGTAGACGTTGCACATGTCCATTTTTCGACCCAGTACTGTACGTGCGGAGAGGTTTGCTTGGCTACGACAACCCAAATAGGAATTGTTTATAGAAGCCCTGCAGTACTGACTCAATGCCGACGTACATCTATACTATCCTAACATCTAACAGCCCAAACAGCAACACACGGGAAAGATTTGTAAAGCGTCAAATAGCTTAAAAGCCCTGCCAAGAACACAAAAGATTTAACTTATTTGGTCTCTGGCGGATGTGTTTGATTCAAAGGTTACCAAAGCAAACTATCAACCCAGCTGAATTTATGTTACGTCAGAGGACGACGTCTGCAGTTATTATGCAGGGACTTGTTTGACAGGGAAGCTGTGTTTTCTTTTTATTGAACCATGGAGACTTGAGGAACATCTTGGCTAAAGAGACCTCTAACCATAACACTGTTGCACACATTTTCTCCCTCAGTTGGCAATCATCATGCCCCGATAAACACTGACTGAACAGAGCATCAGATACTTTACAGGGCAGCAGGAAAAAAGAGGAGGAACCAAGCAAAGATAAAACCACAAGTCAACGTGTGATGGCGGAGGGCCTCTGGAAACTCAGTGTTCCTCAACATAGTGTTGTTAAATTATCCAATTATTATTAATTACTTTCCTGAGTCATTTAACAATGCTGTAGGTACTTCCTTTTTTTGCAATTTTCCTGAATGGTGAGTCTCAGAGAAAAGTTTGAAAATCGTAACTGAAATTCCATTTATCAGACACATGACTGAGATGAAACACATTCTCTCCGTATAGGTATATGTAGATTAGTGTATTTAAGAGCTTTTGGATGGAAAATATAGAGGTACAAAAAGGAAAGTGCATGAAACAAAAGGCTAACCAAAGCAAAGATGTGCGGTATAACGCTTTAAAAAGGAGACTGAATGTAATGGAAACCATTTTAACAAAACAACAACATCTGAAGCGGGGATGCATCACTGGGTGCTGTTACGTATTCTGGGTTACCAGCGGAATAAAATCCTCTGTGCCATGTACTATAACTCAGGTACACAGAAAGTTTTATTATATAGCCATCAAGCTTTGCGGCTCCTCGCAATCTCTCGGCATTCAACAGCGATGTAAAGCACCAGAGGCAGAGCGAGCCAGGGTCACTGAGTCTCTTTCCAAGTACCGCACAGTTACTGTAAGCATGACTAAATCCCTACCAGAGAGATACCAACAGTGAGTTCCCTCGGCATGTCTTCCCAGGAACAATTCCCCAGAGCATCGTACTCCTCGCTGGGCCTCAGACATGTGTAATTAGGTATAAAATACAGCTGTGTGGAGGGTGGGGTGGGACCGGGCCACGGTAACACCAAGGGGAGCCGGGGCTCAGGGCAGTAGAGCCTTGAGCTGCCAGTGCACAGAGACAATTAGGTCCAAATGAAAAATTGATTTCCACTCATACTGAATGGATGTTAAAACAAAGCACGTAATAAATACCATCTGGTGACAGGCGGGAGTGCTGGCCACAGCAGACGAAGCCCCTTGTTAGCCTCGGCAGCGCCAGCATATCGATTGCTCGCGGTGACAAAGGCGACTCTAAACGGGGCCTAGAAGATATATAATTCAATAAACATATCAGAAAGCCTTAGATTGTACAAGGCAACATGGGCATACGGGTGCCATCTTTAATATGTTCCTGTTGCTTGGTCTGCTGGTATCCCGCTGACGATTGATAGAGTGAACACGAAGCTTGCATGTATCAAAATATTGAGTTATACACCAAGGTTGCACTGTGTTGTTCGAGGCAGAATCATATATAAGAACTAATGCCACGACTTGCTGAGCTCCAGCAGCAATTCAAAAGCACTTACTCTGCTGAACATGTTAGAAGTCAGAAAGGAAGAACGTTTCACTGAGGATTTAGCCCCTTAAAACCCAGTTTGTTTCTCGTTTATTTCCCTTTAAGTAACTTTAAGGGTGGAAAATAATTCCATTTTTCCTCTGCCTGTATCACAAATAGTGAAGCAAAAGACTTTAGGCATGAATGTGTGAGAAGTGTATGAAAGAGAGGTACATTTTCATAACGTAGTCCCTTGATAATATTGAATGAAAGACGAAAGAAAATAGGGGTCATGTGAAGTAAAAGCCGTAAAAGCCGTTTTGCTGAAGCTGTTTATCAGCTGACATTTCTCTGAGTTTAATTTTGACATCAAAAAGCCATTGTCTTTGTGGCAACGCTGTTTTGTCGCACTGTAAATTGAAGAGGGTCTTCTTTTAAGAATCCATCCTCCACTGAATCTGAGGAGGGATTTCTCCCTTGAAGCGATGCAGAAGAGTGTGATAGCATCACTAATCTTAGAGGGCTTTGTATGCACTTAGTATACCTCAGTAAATCAAGAGTGAGCATTGATCTTCAAAAGAGAGAGATGGAGAGAGAGAGAGGCAGAGACGTAGAGCAGGAAGCAGAAAGGAAACTTACAGAGAAAGTAAGGAACAGGCACAAACGGACATGGTACAGATACAGAGGGAGAGAGAACGCAATTAGACAAAGAGGGGAAATTACAGGGAGAGAGAGTAGTTGAAATACAAATGACAAAATGGGTGAATGTTAATCTCAAAGAGCCTTTGAAAAATATTCTTTTGAGGCCAAGTTTGAGGCAAAGTATCTAAAAAGCCTGCATGACAACCAAAGAGAGATTCAGAGACAGTAGGGAAAGAAAATCTAGTAGAGGATATTTCTGGAACATTCTTATTTTAGGAATTTGCTATGATTCATATGCAAAAAGGCTAAAATTAGTGCTGAAATCATGGAAGTAATTCTCTCAAATTGAGTGCATTTACTGGCACAATACTTTGTTAAGCAGATGAGCAAAATGGTAAGTAAACAAAACAATTCTCACCTCGTGACAAACAGAGAACATATCTGCAGCAAATCAATGCATCTAAGAGCCTTTCATCAAGCCCGTTGAAGGTCTGTCCAGTTGGATTAGTAGTTCTGTTTCCATTTATTAATATCTGTAATGCAAACAGCCCCTACACAGGAACACAGAGACAGGAAATGACACCCATGTTCTGTTTGTTTAATGGCACGCTCCATTAAACAGAAATCTCAGTGGCCTCACTTTGGTACCAGGTTTGTTTTCCTCTGCAGATATTTGTCAGTGTAGGCGGGAGGATCAGCTGATCGCCCGTGAAACTGCGGTAACAACGGGACTATCGCTGAATCGTTTCTGCAGCAACTTTTCCTGGGTTTAGTGAAGTATAAACAATGCGATCGATTGACGGTAGCTATTTAAATACCGGGGTTGTGCAGGATTCCCTGGGCTCGCAGTTGACGATTCTCTTCTTTCTAGCTAGCAAAGAAACGTACAAGAAGACGGATCTCCTGTGTGAAAGTCTTTTCTGTTGTTCTGATGTTTTTACTGACAACGTTTTGACATGAGTCATATGACGCTACGTCACTGAGTCACATGATGTCACGTTGTCAAACCGCAATCTTTTTTCTAAACCTAACCAAGTTCTTTTGTTGCCTGAACCTGGCCGATCGTTTTAATTTTGGTTCAGAAACGTTGACATTCAACATACAGAATGCATAGTTTTGCAGAAAGGTTGTACAAATTATACATTTTAACGGCCCTGTTTTTTTAAAAGCCACTGCAAAATCTGTATTATTATTATTATTATTATTATTATTATTATTATTATTATTAGTTTGCTTCAATAATCACAAACATCTCCGAAGGGATGGATCGTTGGTAGAAATACCGCAAGCCGGTATCAACAGTTGGAGTCGATAATGGCCAATTATATCAGCTCATTTCAAATCTTTTAAAAGCAGCAGACGGTTTCATTTCTCTATTTATGATTGTGGCATCATGGATCTGGAGACACTCATGGCTCCAAGTAAAGGAGAGACGACAGTGCTGAAAAATAAATATTTGTATTTTCATAGTCGGTGCATCATTATGTCTAAATTAAAGACACCTGACTGGAGGCTCACATGGGGAAGTTTAGGGTGCGTCAACCCACTAAATCAGATCAGCTTATCTGCCTCCCAAAAATATGTGTTTGTGAGTATTTAATAAAATACATACTTTATTAATCCATTCAGGAGGAATGTGGGTGTAGTCGGCTTGAGGATGACGTCAACTTAACCTCCCTGCGTAATTCTGACTTCATGTGGGGAACATAACTCTTCCCGTCTGTGCAGATGCAGTATTCATCCCTTACTGTTAGACTTTTCCAAATGTTGCAGCTGAAGTGAAATCTGTTTGTGCATGTTTGCCATCATTTTTGTATGAAGGTCACTCTCATAGCTCCAGGTGACTTGGATCACCTCATGATTAAAGGGCCTGCAGCTGTGAGTCGGTGGGTGGAGTTGAACATAAAGGCTCCTGGAGTGGAGACGCTAGAGCACAATGAAGGAAGCTCATGAGGCGGAAGTGTTTGAGCAGGTTTCTAGTACAAAAGAACTTGTGTGTGTGGAGAAGCACGAGATGCACAAAATAATATATGTTTTCAATGAGGAGGAAGTACTCAAGTTACTCAGAAGTACTCTAGAGCTTCATGATGATGCACACAAGTCAGTCAGAGCTCTGTGGAAACCCCACCAGCAAGGCAATTAACTCACCCCTTGAAACTGACTTTTTAATGAGTAAAGTCTTTTTTTCATGTGCATACAAGACAACACACATGACTATGAGTGTTGGGGGGGGGTGGAGGTTTTTTTCACCCCACAATTTCTCAGACAGTCATTTCTTGTTCATGTTTGTTTTGTGGTGATTTTCAAAATGATGTATCGTTATTGAAATGTCATATGGTTTAAAGTCAGGTATGTTTTTGCCAAAATGTGTCTTTTCTGGCTCCGGCAGCTTCAAAACAAATGTTCATAAACTCACGATGGTTGTGACGCATGTTTTTATTCACTCTGCTTTAAACTGGTGTGACCCATTTTGAGATTTACTACACACATTCTCAGTGCTGATAAATGGTTATCTAAATAAAACTGGTACAAACACCCTAGTTGTTCCTCTTTCTACACACACACACACACACACACACACACACACGCTTCATACCCTACCTCACTTCAGCTGACTATGTGCACCTTCCAACATCCTCAGGGGCCAAAACACTGATTTACTGTTGTGTATTGAACTGTTTCCTTGCACTAATTACACTTCCTATATTTGCTTATATTTACATTTGTCTGGATGTTTGTACCTTGTTCGGTACCTGTTTATTTGTTGTACTTGTTGTTTCACCTCTTGTGTCATTCTTTCTGTTTGGCACAGGGGACCACAGAAACACGTATTTGTTCCTGTATGTACTCTGCTGCACGGTATAGAGAAGGATGACGATAACGTCTCTCTTATCTTATCTTATATGTCATCTCATGGGAAGACGGGTCCCGCGATGAACCTGCATGACAGATCATTCATTAATGAGCTGGGGGCGGGGGCGGGAGCAGAGTTCCCAGCATCAGCGTAAGAAGACAGAAATGCCCTCGGGACTGAATGACAGTGATACTCAGTATAGGATAACATGTTTGTGACTGACAGAACTGAGGGGCATGATGTTAGAAATGTTTACTAGCGCGTACAGGACGAAAAACCCAACGACTATTTGTGTCGTATCAGTGCAAGAACATTATTTGTAATAAATGAAGTGCAACTGTAAAAGAAACCTTTAAATCCACCCCCTGCTTACTGTGTGCTCTGCAACTCTGCCATGTTTTTGCACATTTTGAATGTCACTCTTAGTCCTCACATCTAAACTAATAAATCTAATTGCTACCCAGTGACAGTAATTTGAACCGAGATGCAACAGCAGGCTGTATCATCATGTTGTTGCCAAGAGGAAACTCCTGCGTGTGACAATTTCAGTGAAATCCCATCCAGGTTGCATTTGGCCTCCTGTGAAGTGTCAGGAAATGATCAAACATGAGGGTGCTCTTACCTCTCGTGAACGCAGCCCTCTCAGAAGTTAATTACAGTAGGTTGCTGCGGCATCATGGGAAAAACAACACACAGGACAATTGCGTTCCATTATTGCTGCAGCGAGATGTGTTTGAACTTGTTGTTTCGGCACCCGCAGGGACTCGGGGATGGGGGAGTGTCGGATTCGTGCTAATTTCCGAATTGGTTCATGTGAGACAAAACCCAAAGGACTTCTCAAGAAATATGTTGTTTACTTAAAGGTCCTTCTTTACATTTCTATTTGAAAGATTGTTTATTAAAGGAGAGCTGATCAGCCGTCGCAAACAGGAGCAATGTCACCGCTGAGGCATCTATTCTTTGGAAGTTAGCTCAGTGTCATTAAAGTCAAGCTAAGTAATCGCAGATATTGGATGTGACCAAAGGAGGAGTGATACTCCCGGGGCGATATTTGTACATCGTTCAATTCTGAGCCAGAAAGCAATTGGAAACAGTTCTGCTGTGCATCCTAAGAGAACAGCGTGTTCCCACACACACACGCACACACACACACACACACACACACACACACACACACACACACACACACACACACACTGTTAGGAAGAGCTGACAGTGTGTGTGTTAGTTGTCCAAAATAAGTTGTTGTGAATACAGAAAGAACAATGCACTGATCAAGCTCAATGGATTGTTGAGACAACAGTTTATCTCACAGGCTGAATGTCAAGTACCTTGATAAGAAGTATTTATTCGGCTCTTTAAATTAAACATTAAACATCTATGTCTAGAAATGTATGTGATTATAGCATCTGTTAAAGTTGTTTTTTGTACAAAAATTTGACCATTCTGGTGTTTTTTTGTTATTCTACCTATTTTTTGTTTGTTTATATATATATATATTTTTTTTTAATTATATATATATTTTATTTTTTTTATTTAATTTAATATAAATATATATATATATATATATATATATATATATATATATATATATATATATTAAATTAAATTAAATAAAAAATATATATATATATATATATATAATAAAAAAGAAAATATATATATATATATATATATATATATATATATATAAAAAAAAAATATATATATATATATATATATATATATATGGATACGTAGCTTCACCAGCAGCTGTTTTGTTGGATGGAAAAACAATCCAACCAATCAGAGATTTGTAGGCAGGATCCAGAAAGGCGTCATCATCCAATAGTAATAAGCATGGATGACATTGATGTTCTTTTAAGTCCACAAGCATAACAACTTGTAAATCAGCATATTTATTTGGCATGTGCTCCTGAGCAATTGGTGAAATAATGACGTGAAGTTAATTGCAAATTAAGTCTGAAGTCCAAGATGTTTTGGCTTCAAGTTTATCAAGTTATATCATTAAAAAGATGTAATGCAAAACACATGTCATTGGTTTATCTTATAATTCTCAGTGTTGATGTTGTGGAGATGCATCGCCGTTACATTACACTTCATGAATGACTGAAATGATCTACAAACACATTAATGTTTATCTCAATGAATGTGTTGAACCTCTTACATTCCAGAAGGAGTTATGATTCTTTGAGGACAAACAGATATTTTAATAATCCTTGTGGAAGACGTCGGGGTGTAGTCTGTTTAAGAGATGACATCAGAGGCGCCTCCTTGAATAGTCAAGACTTTGATATATAAGTCCAGTCTAGCCTGCATTGACTGAGTGTTCACTATCTATTCACTGCCAAACACCAAACATGACTATCAGCTGACACGTGTTGGGGTTCATGGCAGCATCACAGGTTCAGTCAGCAGTGTGATTCTCAGTTTGCCTATAAGGCTCTCGCTCTTATTTTAAATATGCATGTCGAACAGTGTTTACAGAGCATTAAATATGAACGGTTGTTTGATTCCAGAAAGCTGTAAAATTCAAAGATTGGTGTTAACAAATTGCTACGAGTGACGAAGTCGCTCTATTGTCTGACAGTTGGATATTTAGGATGTTGTTAACATTCCCATGAGTTTGTGTCCGGGAATAATTGATTAAATAATGTTGGTGATGATCCAGATCTGGGTTTCTGCCAACAGAGATGATCTTTTCATAGCTCTAACTATGAAACAGATGGAGTTGGAGGTTTGATCCAAATCCAAAGGGGAGTTTTGTCGGCTCATGAAATCAATTTAGAAATTTAATTGATAGGAATCTTGTTGTTAGTCTAGGGTGCAGGGAACGATGGCACGGCTTTTATCCTTTCCTTGTTTCATCAAATGTTGTATTCTGTGTGTTACTTTCAAGAGAACATTTGAATCCACCTTGGGAAAGTGCGGCCGCCTCTACCTATTGCATCAACAACATACCCACAGGGTAAAGGTGAGAATACTGAATGTACTCAGGTTACTTTGAGGACTTTACTATTTCCTAATTAAAATGTGCTTTATGGAGCAATTTAATCCAATAAAAGCTGGTTTGTGCTACTTTTCCAAATGTCATAATAGAAAATGCAGTTTTTTAAGATCTCACAAACCGGATAACGAAAGTGTTATTTTGTTTACTAGTGACGTCATTTGTTTCCTTCGAGTGCACAAAACCATGTCTGACTTTTTCAAGTCATGTGCAAATTCTTGCATCACTATGGATACTGTACGTGATGACCCTTTTGCTGTCACATGTCATGGTTTAAAGCTATATTCAATTCTATATTTTTTATATGTACATTGGATTAAATCACTCAATGTGAGACAGTGTTGAGCACATACAATATGCACCTTATGGCCCCTTTTTAATCTAACTGTTGTAGTTCTGTGGAACTAATTTAAATCATAAATTCTAGAGAAATTAGTTATTTCCAGGAAACAAGCCACATGTTTGCTCTCTGCACAGTTCCAAGCAGCAGAGCACAGAACTAAGCGTTGCCGGTAAGTTTCACAAGCTTTAGCAGGTGGCAGGTATTTTCCTCAGGAGTTGGTGGAAACCAGACCCGAGCTAAAAGGAGTATTTAACTTGTTATGTGTCTGCTTGGATGTGTGTTGCTACCACGTTATCCATAATGACGACATTATCAGAGCTGTAGATGTAGTGAAACATGCTTTAAATACATTTCCTTCTGCTTTTATGACATGTTATTATGAATTTTAGCTTATTTTGTCTTATTTTGAAATGTAGGGTTACCAAAAACGTCCCACCACATCTCATGTTCTCTGATGATTATGTTTTTTATTTTGTGACACTATCAACGTTTACACATACAGTACAAAACATAATTTTCAAAGCAACAGGCTGTTTTTCGTCTTCTCGTCAGGGTTGGTGGCCTTTCTTTTCTTCAAATGCCATAAATCATATTTCGGGAAACAGTCTTGTGCAGAAAGGAAAACCTCTGGGACAAGTGGCATGTTAGTCATTCCTCCAGTGTGTGGGCAGTACTGTATCTGATATAAAAGCTCTCTTTAGTCTTACTGAGAATCAAAAGTGACATGAAAATACAATGTTTGTAGGTAACGAGTTGATCTGACCCAGTTTTAGAGTCTCTGTATGTTAGTCCGTACTGTCCTACAGACACACCAGGTTTCTGTACGAAGCCATTGAAGCAACACATTGAACTATGATCTCTGACCCACTTTCACTTTTTATTTCTGTTTTCTTTCTCATGTCATTCATAACTCTGAAAGGTGTCGGGTTACAAACCAAACTAATGTATTACAGCTGCAGTAAACCATGGTTTCAGTCCAGGTTGTTAAATATTCTTACCTATTATTATAATGTAACCGTCGTTAGGATGGAAACCCTTTAATGCAGAATTGAGACTAAACTTCAATGAAACCAAGACTGCAGAATATTTGTTTTGTTTTTTTGCAGCTATGTGTGGAGGTGTGTCCTGGAGGTGAATATTATTTCATTGCTGTAGCTGTAGGGAGGAAGCTAATTATATTTGAAGTTGATGACCCAACTAACCAACACATGATATTGTAAAAACCCCAAACCACAGACCTATTGATGTCACATTGATTACCAATGTGTGCAAAGCTGCCATTCTCTTTTACCAAACTTAGCGTGGACGCAAATCCTGGTATAGAGCTGAATCAAATAGAGTGGAGCATACATGCAGGCACATATTATCACGCCTGACTACGTGCATACATGTGCACGGGGGATGGACGATGGCTGCAGGACGGTGAGAAGGGCTGACAGCACCAGCAGAGCAGCCTGCAGCGTTCTGTACATGAATTAGCTCGCCTTGCAAGTCTGCACAGGAGAAACAGTTCGCACTATCACAGTCAGGGCAACCCCCGAGGAGACAAGTTGATTTGTTTCACACAATCCAAATGACCCGGTTTGTCTTATAGACCACCAAGCACTGGTGGAGTTCTTTTGACAAGGGGATTGTTCATAAGTATGATTTAGATGCCTTAAATTGCTTAGCGTAGCTCATTGGGTAAGAGGTGACATCAGGTCTGAACAGCCACGTTCACTGTAACCCTTGTCAACATGTCCGTGCACCAATTAAATGAATGTAATTGTGATTAAGTTTGAAAACATTAGTAAGAATGCAGAGTGAATAAGGGAGTTCACTCGACGGCAAGTGTCGAATCAGGCAAACAATGAAAAGGCAACTGCAGAGCGGCTGAACCAATCCTCATGCATGTCAGAGAAGCAGTGGCATGTCAGCTCCTGAATGTGTTTTCTTTCTCACAGCACCACCTCATCTAGTTTCTCAGGGACAAGCAGGCACAGGCAGACAGGCCCACATTACACCATCGCTAATAACAGAAGCTGGAATCAAGCCATGGGAAAAATAAATCTGTAACACTTTTTTGTGTGGCTGTATTCCAGCCAGCCAGCATGTGCATGAAGTAATCATTCCAATTCTCATAAAGAGCATATCTGGTCTGGTCTGCACGCATCTATCATGTGCTGCAACACAAAAGGGGGTTTACCCTACAGCAGTGTACAGCATGCTTGTGATCAGACAAGCTATCTTGAAAGTGTTTTGCAGGAAGAATTCTGGGCTTTATAGACTGTTTGAAAAACAAGCTGCTTTCACGACAGAGAAAATAGCGCCACCTACAGAGACGCAAATCTGCATCACAGGAAGATATAAGATCTCTGCTCAGAACAAACACAGCAAAGCAAATCAACACAATTCAAACATACATCTTAGTTTTCCTGAGTCAATATGTGTAGACACACAGAGCTGTTTCCCAAAGTGCAGGTGAATTGTTCCATTCACACTGAATTACTGACTATGAGAGCTCAAAACATATCTTTGTCAGATATTAATGCAAATTGGTTTTATTTGAACGTTGAGAATCAGAAATCCTTTATTTGTCCCACGACGAGGAAATTTACGTTGTTACAGCAAAGAGAGTAAAGTGACAAGTAACAATCAAATAGAATAAAAACACAGTAACAGTAATATAAGTAAGTCTGGGAGTGAATATTGCACAAGATAGTGTAATTGTAAAAGTTATAAAAAGTGAATATTGCACAAGGCATGGGTAATTGCACACTTGTGCTGGTGTGGTGGTCTACCAGGGGCCGGCAGGGTGATTGTACAGTCTGACCACTGCAGGAAGAAAGGACCTAGGACATCATCACTGCCGTTTGTTGTTCACAGTAACATCAGAAATGTGAGATCTTATCACAGAATATGTGACGTATATACTTCACAGTGGATTTGCAGTGAATTTGCTGCTTTCCTGTGCGAGCGACGGATGCAGACTGAGTTGCTGACCTACAACTTGTCAGCCTTAATGACGAGCTGTCACAAAGCCTGAGGCTGAAGTAACCCCTCTGCAGGCAGCTGAAAGAGCAGAAGAAGAGTTGCACGACATCATCGCTAAGTCTTCTGGAACTTTTACCTTTTTGAAAATGTTTCTGCTTTGATTTGTAGAATCCGTCAGCTCAGCTAATGACTAACCTCACATCCTCACATCCTGACACAACGTCACTAAAACACTGATAATCACAAATGTAAATGAAACAGAAGTTAGCTATGAGAGTTGGCAAAAAATAAGTTAAATAACATGCTAACTAGCTAGCTGTTTGGTCACAACAGTGAACTATTTACAGGCTCATAGTTGCGCTCATTTTGAACTGTGAGACGATTTTGAATTCCTGCCACAAATCTTGGCATGAGATTAAGCAACCGACAGGGTACGTTAGGCAACGCTGCAGGACTGAGTCATCGGTATGAGAGTCTTCATGGTTTGTCTGTCAGAAGAAATATCTTGTTTATCTGCCCTGATTACTGGATACACATGCTGTAACCCCCAGGTGTCTGGATGTGCATGACATACCACTGCACACGATTGGCCAACAGTTCATGGGAACAGTATTTACATTACTACAGGTGAACTCCACCCAGGCTTAGCAAAGGCTTTAGGTTTGCTTGCTTCGGCAGCACTACATGTACCAGTTCTTATCAATGTTCTCTACAATGACGTACACAGAAGAATGACAAAGATTCATCAGGCACATGGACTGTATGTCTTTTACTCTTTGACGTTCAGTGTCTTAAAGAGCCACACATGCAACACAAACCACTGTTAAGGGGTTATGATCAATCAAAAAAGTATATTTCACACACTTAAATGTTTGACAGGAGGATCTCCTCATTCATTAAAAGGATTTCTATGTTTTACTGAAATTCAAGCACATTAAACACTTTGATCATCCTTTAACAGAACAGCTGCAGTACACAGACGGCTGCGTATCTGTGGATATTTATACACTTTCCACATAAGCTACACTCGCGTTCCCTCGCTTCCCTCTCCTCGACTCCTCCGCGCACATTTAAGGCATCTGGACGTCCTTCAACGCGACGCGTCTCGACTGATTTCCGGGTCAAGGGTTCGAGGAGAGAGGACCCAGGAGTCGAGGAGGGACATTGGGATGAACTCCAGGTGTCACAAGAAGACTGCTTGGTTTTAAGGGATTACAAACCACTGAATTACACACACATCATTAAAGATGCTGACAAAGGTTGATGACTGAACACGGTGACCTTCAGAGAGCTGAGGAGATTCCAGTTGTACAGACGGTTGTAGATTCTACAAACAATCAACATGTTGCGAAACGTTTTTGCTTCTGATTTTTCATATTAGGAGTAAGGTAGAACATTTCAAAGATGGATTTGTCGTGGATGTGTGTTGTTTTACATGCCTCAGTGTAAGTGTGTGTGTCACCCATGCATGTTTCTGCGCATGTGTTCATCTGATTCATAATTGGTTCATGCTGGCAGAGGCACCTGTAAGAGATCCATCTCCTCCACAGGCAGAGGGGCCAAACGCTGCAGCATCTCCCACACAGATGGACCTCACAGCGAGCGGGCCGTCCGTGCAAACCCCCTTCGCCCCTCACCAACGGATGGTGTATCACAGTGAGGACGTTGTTTCAAATCAATCCCAATAGAAGGCCTGGCCTGTCTCGGCGATGACATTTAGATGTTGTGTGTCGTCGGGTGAGATAGGCAGGGAGTTTTCTTTTGTGTGTTCGCTTTGTGATGGAGGAATGAGCCTCCTGTGCCAATAATCCTTTCTTTCTTTTTTCATTGTGGGAGGTTGGGACTGTGTGTGTAATGTTGTGTCTGCATGCATGCCAGGAGCAGATGACTCCAGTTTAATTACTCCTAATCCATATACAAAGCATATAGCGTATTGTGTGTACATATACATATAAGTATGCATGATTTTTTAGATGTATTTTAGGTTTCTAAACTTGGTCCTTGGTCTGTCTTTTGATTTTCTCGACAACCATTCATCCGATTGCTGTGGACCCGAGGAAGTGCAGTGTCGTTGTACACACTGAGTAGTGTATCGAGAGGGGACCCCTGTTACCTGTTACACCGCTAAATGGCGTGCTGGGTAGAGCGTGTCGCAGGAGGCACCACCACTGGTTGCAAAAAGAAGTCCGATTGTACAGAAGTCTATGAGAAAATGACCCTCCTCCTCACTTAAAGGATTACCTCAGTAAATATGTTCCTGATGCGTTTATGGTCTTAATCGCTCGTGTCAAGTCTTCTTCAATACAGCAGCGTGTTTGTTTTGTAAGTGATGGTCCCATTGAGAGTGAGCAGGTACGTTTTGAAGGTGCACTGCATTAGTAATAATAATGAATCTCTTGATTACATACTCCTCCTCATTTTCTAAAATGATGTAATTGCTCACATAGTAATCCTTACTCTCTCACAAGAGAATAAAGCAAGCTCCAACAATTACATAAAGTGTTTCTCCTGATCAAGGTCTGATTGCCAACCCAATTAGCTTTTCATATTCAACGTATTCGACGAATGCCCAACAGATGCATAACGCATTCCTAGCGTATTCCTTCGCAGTATGGCGGAAACGTATGCCAGCGTAAACGTAATATCGGCAATACGCTGGTGTACGTTGTTGAACGCTGAGGCCGTGATGGGTGTTATTGAACGTCTCTGCCATACGGCACTGTGTGTCAGGGCCTTTAGCAATGTGCACATCATCAGCAACTGTGAGAATAACAGAATTCCCACTTTTAAATCTACTGTATGATCTTGTTGATGAACCTTTTGGGATTGTAAAACATTCCTCCGCCCTCTGCTGACAGACTGAGCCTCTGAACTCTTTCTGCACTGTAAATGGTTAAAGATGTGGAAAATATAATTGTAAACTCCATTTTGGTGTTGATGGACAGAAACCGCAGATAGAGACTCTATGATAATGTTTATTTTTTCATTGGCTCTACGACAGAGAACATTGGTATCATGGGTGGCCTCAGTTCTGACGTTACTTCTGCCATCTGAAGGTCCAGTTTACACAAACATGGAAATGTAGTCATTGTCTAGCCATCTTCTCGACAGTCACAGCTGCCGATATCTTCGAGCTTTGTCCGTGAAGAGATATGCAGGAGATAATGAGGTAAATATTGGATCCTTGCACCCACAAAGCACGTGGTTGGGTACAAATGTCTTGAAGAATAATAACAAGTTTTCTATGTTTCTATGGTTTTCTGGCGATTACACAGTCACACTAAGTAGTTGGGAGAAAGCTGAGATTGAAACTTATTCGGTGATCCTACCGACATCTGTTGACCCGTAACAAGTTTTAAAAGACAAACACTAAAATACTGCAGCAGTGAGTTTTTCTCTCTGTCAGTCTGCAAAAGGCAGATTTGTCATTCTGCAGGTAACAATCATTGTGTCACAGAAACAGTTGGAACAGGACACACACCTATAAGAAGGAGTGGTGGGAGCAAATAAAAAATACATGTGTTACGAGTGAGTGAGGGAATGAATGAGTCGTCTTCTGTTATGTATCGCTGCATTATGCTCTGCAAAAACATCGAGTAACGGCTTTTCTTGAGAGAGAGAGAGAGAGAGAGAGAGACTCACAAGAAAGTAAGACGGAGCAAGATTGCCAAAACAAGAAAGAAAGAGAGAGACAGACAGAGAGAGAGAGAGACAGAGAGAGAGAGAGAGTTATGTAACTTTGTCCTCAAAAAGCTCTGCCAAAACTCGTCTTGGCTTGCCTCTCTACTACGACGACAGAGAATGTTCTCATGGAACAGATTAGACGCTGCTCAAGCGGGCGAGCGGCAGATGCGTGATGGTTCCCAGCTCCTGCAGCTCACACACACACTGTAGTAAAACACCTCAGTGCTCTCTGTATACGCTGCCTGAGGACACTGAGACGCCCCAGCTCACCGCAGCGAGTAGAAACAGTTACAAACTGTACGCTCAGATGGAATTGAAAAGTTCTCCATAAGGTCTCTTAAGGTCTGTGTTCTGTTTAGCTCAGATTTAAAGCCTGTTGGCCCGTGTTTAAGCTCATAAGCTATTGGACTGCTGCCATTTTGGGTGCTTAAGTGGTGAATTACAGTGTGAAACAGCCCTAACCCTTTTATGTGATTTTGATTGTAATGTTGGTGTCTGAGCTTGTGTGCAAGTTCTGCTCTCTTAGTCAGATTTTAAAACAAGCCTCTCTCCAAGTTTCCATGAAAACAAACCACAGGCTGGCGGGGGGGGGATTTAAAAGCAACTGCATGATGAAGAATTCATGCACAGAACTTCCTGCTGCTCATTTCTGAAGGACAGGAAGTTGTAAAGCATTCAGAAATCATGAATCCTTTCTATTTCAGAAAAATGGTCGTGGCTTCCTATTCCGCTCCTGCATTACTGAAGAGCGTTCAGAGACAAGTTGATGAAGGGGAATCTGTAAACTGCACTTTTTTGACTGTGATGCAAACAAGATGAGGAACAAACTTGCTGACTACAGTTTAGTAGACCGTCTATCAAGTCCAAGTGTCACGAGGTAAAAAAACGTCCTCACCTTAAATGATTCATCACCGAGGAGTGTTTCATAAAGAAGGTTTAGTAAAGCAGGGTCAAACGCCTGAGTCGGATGACTAAGTAACTGAACGAGCCGATTAAGCAGTTTCACAAAGCAGGTTTAGGGCTAATGTGATCAGTCTAAGTCATAACCGCTGCTTATTTATGACTCTGAAGAACAGATTTAAGAACTCAAGCCCAGAAAACATCCACCTACAAAGATGCAAACTGAATCTTTGAACGATTTAAATACGGAAGCAAAGAGGCATAACACTAGTTCCTTAATGGGAGAAATAGAGAAGCTCACATGCTGCAGAGCACCAGTGAGAGCTCGTTGTGGTCCTCTTCTCTCATGCAGGGCAGCGATACGTCTCATAACAGCTCCGATTGCTTCTCCAACACTTCAATACTGAAAATGTAGTTTCTGACAATCTTCATCCTGGCTGGAGTTTTACAAAAGCTCCGTAAAAAACACATCGACAAAGCTACGTTTAAAATACGTTTTGTGTCTTTTAGCTTTGTTTTTATATTGAACGGCCATCGTCTGGTAATCTGGGGACACAAATGATTCCTTTTGAGAGAACAAATCATGCAGCGCTTCAGTAAATATAACTAAACTGAGATAATGTGCACACTGAGCACACAAAGTAGTAATTTGAGGGAAGGATTTGTAATTCCAAGGCACAAATGAGTCACTTGAGGGACAGGACGTTGCTTTATGCCCCAACATGGACAGTAAGACTTTCCATCAAACATTTAAACTGCAGCTGAATCATCTTTGTGCGATGAACGCATGCTACCAAAGGTTAAGCACGTAAATGTTACCTTGAACCTTCTTACACTAACAACTCTCCCGTTTACTATTGGGCTCTCAAGGATAACGGCCCGTTTATCTGTTTGTGTGTGAGCGATCGGTCCGCGGACGTCACGTGTTTCAATCTGCATACGTGTGTTGGTGTGTGCCCGGTGTGTGTTTCGAGATGGCCCATTTCCTCAATGTTAATGTCAAGAGGATGAGGGAGATCTATGGCAGGTGTGAGAACAGCTTGATGCTCGTGTCATTAGCCCGCCACCGGTGTCGCTCCATCCTGTGCCGATCCAGCCTGGCACCATCCATCCACCACATGCCGCACACACACACTCTTTTATTAAAGTGTGCATCGCTGCAAAACTGTTTAAAGCGGACGAGCGCTGGCCTCTGTCTGTGGCTGTTAAAGTGATTCTGAAGGAACCTGAGGAGGACTCCATGAGGAGCTGGCTTCTCTTTGTTTGTTGTTGAGATATGCCGAGGCACAGAGCCAGCTTGTGATGATATTTTTGGATTTTTAAAGTCATTTTGAATATCGTTTTGCTTGTTTACCTGCAGATTTGATGTGTGTTTACGGCCCTAACTAGAACAACTGTTGCACTCCACGCGAGTGTTGGTTAAGTAAAGGTTGAAGAAAGACAGAAATGCTTTATCCTCCACATTTAAGAGAAAGTGAAAAGTGAGAGGAGCGCGGTAGGTGTTGAAGTGTCATCTCTAGCGTTTGACACTTTTTGAATGTGCACGAGACAACATGAGTCGAGGCTTCGGTGTGGAGGAGGCGCAGAATTGGGACAAAGCGACAGACTGCCCCGGTAAGCCTTTGGCACTGTCATCACGCTGCATTGTGGGTAACACCGCATGACACGACCACATGAATTTTTCCACTGTGGGCGCATGCCTTTGGGCTGATTAACAAGGTAAATGTTACTCAATACTAATTAACACTTATTGATGCTGATTAATGTGCATTTAAGGCGCCATAAATGTTTAATTCTTGTTACACGCAGCAAACGGAAACTCCTCTGTGGGTTTACCTTGAGCTAATTTATGTGCATGCGTAATAAAGTGGTGAGAATAAGCAGCCGGTGGTCTCCATAGTTTGGCTTCATCTTTGCAAACTCGTGTGGATGTAGCGAAACAATCACATTAGCAATAAATGTGTCAAACTTTTACTCTTCAGCTCATCCGACTCCTTAATACCGACCTGAAGATCACAAGACATGTGATTATTATACTCATTATACACTCAACAGCAATAGCTTAACCTTTTTTATATAAAGGGAAGATTTGCTGAGGACGTACCTGCTTGTCATACATTAAGTTAGACACAATGCCGACTCTTCCTGCAAGATGCAACCAGTCAGCTGCTGCAGGAAGAAGGACTCTAATATTTTACTTGAGTAATAGTACTCCAGTCCTTTACAAGGAAAGGTACACACAAGTTGTTTAGGATTGGAGATGAGTACAAGTTGTGTCTCTAACTTACTGGACAACCTAATGAGAAACAGACACTTACACTAAGCGTTGCTTCTGGTTCCGTCATGTCTTCAACATCTTCACTTAAGTGTTCACAGTAACGTATAAACGTACTTCAGGGTGCGTCTGCAAACTGCGACATCACTGCTGGGTGTGGTTAACAGAACACACCTCTGCCCGCTCCCACACACACACACACACACACATCAGTGACATTGGCGTTATTTAAGGTGAAGCGGACTTGAAACTTTTAACCAGAGAATTTGGTATTTAGTTGCATTTTCAACTAATTAACTGCAGTCGTTTGTTGGCTGTAAAAAGTTTGAATAACTAAAATGCTAGCAAAAAGCTAGCTAGGATGTTTAACACTGTGATGAAGCAACAAATGGACAAACTTCTCACTATCAGTGCAGTTTTAATAAAACCAAAAGTTGCATTTAATTTGTATTTATTTGCACACACGTAACACTAACCCTACATAACGTGTACTTCTGTGTTCCATATCTGTACGCCACGGTATCTGAGGGAGTCCTGTAATACATGTAATATTTATACATTGAAAGAATGTTCAGTGGACCAGAAGCTTTGTTACAGATTAAATATGTTAATGAAGATTGTATAATAGTGTGTAAATAGTTTTACGCCTGAACGTGCAGTAAGTGCCTCACATTTGTAAGTCCATCCCATCATGTCAGAATGAGCTGGTTCAGGTCCTCAGTACTGAATGAAACGCTTTGTTCAAGGACACCTTTCTAGTTTAATTTGAATCGCAATATTGAAATTGTTTATTGTCCCATTCACATTTTCCCAGCATGCAGTGAGTGAATGAGGGTTCATGAGGTTTGTCTGCACCGTCCTGCAGCAGCTGTAACACAGCAGAGCTTGTTTGTCGGACTGTGCCGCTCTGGGGAGCGCCCTGCAGCCCTGCAGCCGCACTGGTTGCCCCGGCACAAACTGGCCACACACAGACACAGAAGCGCACACACACACACACAAACACACAACGACCTACACACCAGCCTGTGATCCCAGTGTTCATTGTCAGTGTGAGCCAGGGTGGCACAAACAAACACAAATGGTTACCATTCTTGTACGAGACCAAAACGCACACACGGACAAACACACAAAATGCTCCCACGTGCAATTGAACTGACATACCAGCCCGCACACTGGGAAACACACACTCAAAACACACAATCTCCAGAGCCCAATATAGAGTCCATTACTTTGGAATGCCACACTGCTTTCCCCCAAACACAAGATGTACTCAGACGTCGTCGGGCCCCACGGCTGTGAGTCACACAGGACTCCAACTAACCGACATGAGAGCCGAGTTACCCGACGTGGCTGCAGCGACTACATGTTTAAGGACAGAATGACTCACGGACGCCCAAGATTACCCTGACATTAAAACCCACAGCTTGTGTAAATACAGCTCTATTATTCTTGCTGAGTTCTCTCATTCTGTTTGCAGTGGTGTGACTCATACGGCTGCATCACGTGACCAGAAGAGAGCCGCTCCTCTGAGTTAGAAAGCATGGGGGGGGGGGGGGGGTTTCCCCACCGAGATGTACTTCTGCAGAAGTTTTCCTATCATTTCTGATGAGATTATCAGTTATGAGCTCATGGAAAATATGAGATCATTGAATTACACTTCCACAGTTGGACGAGCTGTGCCTTTGTTAGACATTTAAGAATGACGCAAGATATAAATGTGTTTCATGGTGATGAAAGGACGTAAAAGAAAGACGTCAGCTCGCGCGTCTTGATTGATAAAGAACTAGAATGGCGCCACGAGAGCGCAGACCTCCAACGGTGCATTCACGTGCTCCTCGGACGTTCCCATTTCCCAACTAACTTAGCTGACAAACTAACAAAGGTACTAATAATATACATTATGATCTTTAAAGAAGCAGGTCTGTCCATGTGTGTAGTACGGCATCTCAAACAGGAGTGTACAGTATGTTGGCCTTATCAGGTTGGCATTTACCAGCTTGGCGGGTTCAGTTGGCAGAACATAACATAACTCAAACTGTGCATGAAGCTGATGAAATGCAGTTTCAGCTTATGTCAGGCGAGACTCAGAGAAACACTTTCAAAATGCAAGTTCTCTGTCAGGACTTTATCGGAGGAGCAACACGCTCACAGAAAGGCAGTAGGTTGTTATAATTAATACAGGAAGGAGAGGTGTGCTTAAGCACAGCAGATGGGTGACTTTTGCAAGTGCTGCTGGTTTTAATCCTCACCTCACCAAGAGAAATACGTCCCGTCTGAACGATTGCATCATGAAGGACATTTGTCATTTGTATTTATTATATTTTGCATTTGTCTCCGACGTTTTCTGATTCCCCGAATAAATAAGTGAATCAAGCTGTGGTACAAACAAGCTCTCAGGGGGAGCAGTCCGCCAGCTTTTAGTTTTCTTCCTTGCCAACCCTAAAAGCAAATTGCTTCAGCTTTAAAAAACTGGCATTGTCATGCCCTGCCATCCTTGCATCTTTATACCTTTTTAAAAAAATCTAATTGCAATACACTGGGGGAGTTTGTGTTGCAAAGTGTAAATGAATTGGATGGCTTCCACTGCAAATAGCTATTATAAGATTATAATGGGATTTACTCATAATTTGAATATGCATGACCATGACAGACGCAAAGAGGATTTATTTTGCCTGCGCTATTAGGCAGCTTTCCAGTCTTTGCACATTGTTAGGGAATTCCACAGCTTTTTGGTTTGGCCATGTTGCTGACCAAGCCTTTACTGAGTTCATGCATCGAGGCCTGAGTCCCCACCGGCTCCAGCGATGCTTGTTTGCGGCCCTGATATCCTGTCTGTCTGTCTGTTTGTGACACTTATCATTTAATCTAAACACTGAAAACATTGGATCACTTTTTGCAGAATCCTCGTATCCATTTCAGACTATTTCTGCCGTTTTATCAAGTTAGCGTGGTTAGTTTTTCCACAAGCTTTCTTTCCTCTGCATGAGTCAGTCAGACAGGATGTGGAATGCCGCTGACCGAGTGGAGGATTCCCCTCGGAGTGGGGAGGAAGGGGGACTGGATTCCAAGTCTGGGTTACAGTGGGAAGGAAGGGGTCACGTTCCTGTTTGTTTCGCATTATGGCATGGCAGCCACGGTGGAGATATGAATGGGGGGTGAGTCGTGCAGGGTCCTCTGGGGTCATTTACTCCTATCATCACATTCACAGCTGCTGGGGCTGGGCTGAGAGGGAGGGCGGGGGGCAGGAAAAGAAATCTCCCATGATGTACACTCCTCAAGCATGCTGGACTTGGAGTTGAATGGGGACAATGAGGTAGATCCTGTTGAATAGCGCTGAGTGAAGCGCTGTGGTGTAGCTGCCCGGCATGAATGAATGAGTTTTAAAAAAGGGAACATCGACGCTCAGCCAAACGTCCCTGAATAAACAAAGGTTAAAAGAAAACTTAGCAGTCTGAATGCACTGTTTCTGCACACTGAAGGGCTTTTCTATAACAACTAACAGAAATGTTTTGGAAAGAAAGGATTGAGTCTCTTTTTTTCTATAACGTTTAACATATTCTTCTCATCCGTTGGAAGGCGGAGGGAGTTATATATGTTTTGATTCCCATCCGGACTTTGTAATATGGAACTAAATCAGATTCCTTTGGCATGGCATCGGCAGATGACTTCTAACTGAACTATCAAGTCACAATGTGTCTTATATGAAGCACGCCGGAACAAAACGGGAAGTCAAATAACCAATTTGGAATATGAAATGTAAAGAGAAATGAGTAGAAAAGAGACTGGATAAAAGTGGGACCCGACTGCCACATGGTGTATTGACGCATTTTCCTATGTTGGCTGCAAAGACCTTTAAGTATCTTTCCACTGCTGCCATATCCTCAGCTCTAATGTTTGTTTCCACTACCTGTTTTTCCTATCAACTCATCTGTGTCCTCTGCATTTCCCATTTGCAGGGATACGGCAGCTTCCTTCCTCTCGTGAACAACAGGATGTGTGCTACTTGGACTGTACGTGCAAGATTTTGTAACTTACAAATCAGTTTTTTGCTCTCTATAGTGCCGGCACTTCCATTTCAATTCTGCTTCGCCAAGCCGCCACCGCCGCCGCCGCCGTTAAGCTGATTCTGAAGGAGAGGATGATTAGCAAAAAATGCAAGCGTCATATTCAAAGTCATGCTGTGACTGACAGATTAACATGCTGTAATAGATTTAATGAATAAGGTTAGGACTTAAGTATACCTACATTTTGAAAACCATGTACATGTTCTTCTAATTCCTGTAAGCAATAAAGCAGCGGTGCAGTATAACACAAACCATTATAGACATAAAGTTTCTTGTACATTACCAGGATTAACAGACCCTGCACATATCTCATTCCGTCATAAACTCCCAAGGTGCAGTTTAGTCATTTTAAACCTGCTCTCATCTTTTTTTTTTGCTGCTTTGTTAAACTGAGATTCTGATGATTCGACTCATTAATTCAAGGCGTTCTCTAAGTGCAGGGCCGATAATGGAGATGAGGAACCAAATTGAGCCTGTCTTTGAAAACCCGTGGCCCTGCACCGTGGAGATGACGGCCGCTCGGCTTCCACTGTTTAACGTGATGGACACAAAACAAGGGACAAGACAAAAGAGCGTTGTGAGATTGATAGATCACCACGAGTGGGACCCAGATTCCCCTCAAACAAAACCGCCTGTTTGCTATCCTGCTCCAACATGGTGGAACGAGCTCCCCATTGATGTCAGGACAGCAGACAGTCTTCACACCTGCAGACTGAACACTCACCTGTTTGGACTGCACCTCGACCAATGAAGAAACTAAATAACTGTTCTTTGTATGTTGCACTTGTATTGGTTTGGCTTATTTATAGCTAATAGTTAAATTTGTATTCTGTTGTTTCTGTATGTTGCACTTATTTGAAGACAGTGTTCACGTATACGATTGTACCTGTTTGAAGCTATTGTACTTACAAGATTCTTGCTGTTCGGAGTTGTATCCTCATGATTGTTTGCACTTCTTGTACGTCGCTTTGGACAAAAGCGTCGGCTAAATGAACTGTACTGTGATGTAATTGCAGAGAAAAGTGCGAAATGGGCAACAGATTGCAAACATGTCGAGTTTTAAAAAGGTCCACCGTCAATAATGACTTGAAATATTAGAAGAGTTTGTTGCCACGTCAATATACGGAGAACGTAAAACCACTTAGGTGCATCATTCAATAATACTCTGAGAAGTGTTCACTTTCCCCACCAAGAATTCAAGTTACCCTTCAATAATAATTGTTGATAAGTTGCTGTTTTCATTTTGCGCCATCAATCACATTCCAGGGCGTAAATGCATCGACTGATATCTCACATATATCTCACTTTAGAGCGAAGCTGCTTTCTTATTCCACCGAGGATCAGCATTCAATTTATCTCTCTCTCTCACTACGATTCAACGGAGGTGATAAATCTCCAGAGCTAAAGCAAAGCTGAAACAACTGACCTCAGCGCTCACTGATGATAACAGCTGTGCTGCCCTAAACTGAAATCAATACTTTATCTTTTACATTTTTTACATCTCACACATTTAGCTGATGCAGTGTGTGTGTGTGTGTGTGTGTGTGTGTGTGGGGGGGGGGTTCACTGTCTTGTTCAATTTCACTTTCTTTCAGTAGAAAACTCCACTCAGTCTCCATCTTCTGGGTAAATAATGAATATAAAATTAAAAGCATATTGAAAAATAGTCAAACATAACCAAACATGATCTTACTTGACGGTCACGTCGGCTCATTTGCGAACTTGTGACCCTCTGGCTCTTTGCTCTCTGTCCCCCTTTGGTCACCGTGCTGCACATCTTCAACAGGAGTTCAGTATTCACTGTAGAGATGTTTTCCCCTCGTGGACAAAAACCAGAGAATTCCAGCAGCTTGACACACTTCACGGTTTATTGGTCGAGGTAAAGTAGAGGCCTCTGTTTGCACAGAGCAGCCGGTCATGAGACGAAGATGACTCACAGTCAGCTGTGACCCTGCGTGGCATCGTTCACTCGATTATTCCAGTAAATGGCTCTTTAGTTACAGGTGTACACACGGAGACACTGGAACAAGTGAATCCATGCCTGGATGAAACGCTCTGCACACAGGTGAACCTGAAGTACTGTACACAATTAGAAACTGCATCTCAGATCCACTATATGGCAACAACTATGTAGCTACAAACTGTAGCTACATAGACAATACAGTTTATTCAAGTACATGTACACAGGTGATGGATCCTTGGGAGTTTTGGGGTGCATCAGTAGACCCACCTGTAGTGCCACCTGCCAGGCTTCCTGTTAGGCTACAGGGTTGTTTAATAAGTCCCAGTGCTTCCATATAGATCATTGTGTTTGTGTGGAGGTAGGGGGCTATCAGTACTGTGGGTCTCTGCAAAGGAAAAACACAAAGTAGTTTTGGTAAATTTAAAAAAGAGTTTGTCCTGCGTCTACTAGTACAAGTGCAATGCAATGCCATCTCAACTGCATTGGCCAATCAAACACATGCACACACGCATGCTGAACTTTGTCGAATCACAAGTCTTTCACTAAGTCATGGGGAGGTTACGTCCTCCTGCCCCCACTACCAGCAGCACCCAGGTACTTGATTGGATTAAGTCCATTATATCAACTAAACCATTAAAGGTATGGGCTTCATGGGTTTGTGCCAAATTATTCAGTATCATAAGTAAGTGAAATGAATCTGCATTATCTTCGCTGCTGATTGAACTGGTGTTAACCTCCTATGTTCAATTATTTCTATGTTGATTTTAATGTTAATCATTGTGAAATGTTTAGCATTACCACAAAGTCAGAGAGTGCAGAACAAGCCGAGTGTATTGTGTGCCACTGAGACGGCCATGTTTAGGACTGAAGTACGCATTTTTGCTGCCACCCACCCATTCATTACGGCTGCCAAACGGCCCATGTGGCTCCCTCTTTTGTTTAAAGCAACCATTGGCTCCTCAAAAAATCCTGGAGGTTGCCAGATGACATCACACAGTAATTAGCACCTCAATACATTTGCTACACCACTTCTGTTTTTTCCCAAGCTTGTAGCAGGCAGAGTGTAAAGCACTGCCTCAGACAAAAACCGTCAACTGCACCAATTTGTCTTCAACTCTGGGACACATTTCTCCGATGGTTCGGGAAAGTGTTTGAGTTCGTTGTCGCCTTTTGAGAAATGAAGTTACCAGCAACACATTTACAAACACTGCATGCTACGTCACCTAAAAGCTTTCTATACATGCCGAACCATACGTGGAGGCACTCACGTTTATCTGTTTCGCTACAGCTCTCGTTTCCTCTCTCGCTCCGTTGGATCGCTGCTTTAGTGCTCCCCCGGGACACTCAAATCCTGCTTGCCAACAGTTCCAGCAAACAGTTAACATACTGTAGTCGGGGTCATCTGCACCTGGCCCCCATCTCTGAGATGAACAGATGACGTGTTCCTGGGACGGAGCAGAATCATGACTCATCTAATGTACAGTTGATGGATGTGGGAAACACGTCGGAATTGACCTTTCTTTGTGTACATGTCTCGCAAGAGGAATTCTGGGTAAATCCTACAGGCTCTCTCAGAATCGTGTTATGGTAAATGAACTGGCTGACTCAGTCGGTCAGAATGTTGATATCTCTCTTTTCATCTCCCACCTTCCCTTTCTAAAGCCAGATATTCATAGACGACCAAGTGTGTGGACATTATTATAAAATATCTTTATTTTCCAGCTTTGTGAGTCTTTATATCTGATGTGTGTGTGCTTGATAGTGACACTCATGGCAAGCAGACGGTGGAAAATATTACTCAGCATTTCTTCCACTTGCCTTATGTTGTCTTCACTGTCACCCACAACCCCAAACCCTTGAGGTATTCTCATCCAGTGTTCTCAGTTGATTGGTTATTATTGGTTTTGGAACGCTTGTGATTATTCGGGTTTCTTTTTGTCCCATTTGGCTGGTTTTCCAAAGAATCTGCCGATCCGACTAGAATGAGTGGACATATTATGGAGATTGGCAGGACGCTGAGTGCAATAGTCTCAACCAACCTTCATAACATACGGATGCTTTGTCAGGACTGCTTTGCGTCACTTTTGTGTAGCCCGACACGTCAGACTATGATGCTCCCCTACAGTTTCAGCTTTAAACATTTGGTTAACGTTATTACGTCAAACTTCTGGGTAAAAGTTTAGTGTTTGTTTATTTCATCTGTCTACCGCTTTCCTCCTCCCGACGCAGATTGTGTCGCTCTTTATATTAAGTCACCTGACTTCCTGAGCGCTTGCTCTGAGCAGATGGGGGCCTTGTGCGTCATCCCAGGGGGCCGCGACAAAGCGACGTGGGAATAAGCCTGGCTCAACACACTGTGACTGATATGACCTACCAAAACAAAATGACATTTATGTCTATTAAAACAAATGTCAGATGGATGAAAAACAGGACATCCGCAATAAAAAGTTGGGCTACTGTTATGACAGTGGTTGTGGCACTTTGGACGAAAGCCTCCACATGTGGTTACATATTCGAGGAGGTAAAGATCTGCTATGGTGCAGCCATAGAAAGGCTGCAGCAAATACATGTGCAGGCTCAAGTGCGTTAAAGCTTTAACCACCTTAAAAAGACATGTGGTACATTAGTTCTGTGTCTTTATAATATTTCCTATTTCATGCAACTCTGTAAACATCCCTTCAGATCTTTGCTCATTCCCCTTACAATTATTACTCCAAAGTGGTCGGAGTCTGCTCACTCGTGTTCAGCTCGCAGCTTCCCGTTCGCTCAGGTCATCCAATGTAACTACCTCGTACTGTTGGACTCATGGGAAATGCAAAGCTTGTTCAAAAGCACTTTAAAGGAAGGTGTTAAAAGGGAGAAGAACATGTCTCAGTCCGTTTCCTCAAGAATTAAAGCAGAATTCCCGTCATATGTTTGCTCCATGAATCCAAGGCTTGTAACGGCCAAGGTCTTATGATTCTGATTCATCTACAGACCATCAAAACCCAAGATCACTAAGACATGTGATGAACCAATTACATTAACTGCTTGTGAGTCGCTCCACAGACTGTTGCTCATTGTGCCGGCTCTACGCTTTCACATACTGTACTTTTCTTTGCTCTGAATATCTTTGCATTTCGATTAGATTCAAGTGACAGGCAGTTGGGGGTGTCACACATTGAATATGTTAGCGAAATCAACTCTCTCATGCATCCAAACGGTACCAAATGGCATACATTTGCGAGATGATCAATTAAAAGCAGGGACACAACAACATGCACAGCTTCTAGCTCATTTGTGATTTGTTATTATGCTATCTGACTATTCTTTCCTAATGGCAACAACAAAACTTTTTTCGCCTAATTGCAACCATGGATTTCTAATCAGGCACCAGACACTGTTTGCAAATTAAGAACTGGCCTTTAGGACAGCTAATTAAAAGTGAGTGACCATTTTTTGGCATTGCTTCCAAATGCAGGATTTTAAACTGGGTGTGTTGGATGAGAAACAGCAACGGTTTGTTTTCTCTGCTTGATCCCTGATATTTTCTGTGGTTACGCTTTCACAAAAGGTCTCTAAAAATGGAAACCACAGTCAAAGTTCGGGTTTGGATGTTGTGCAAAGATATGATCGCAGCATCTACTTAAAAATATATAGAAAGCAGAAGAAAATCTGAATTTCTAGCAATCAAACAAACACATTCTCAAGTAGGAGAAGCTGTCACACATACAGAGTACAGCTCAGTGCATCAGACATGTACAAGTAAAGACATAAACAAGGGCTGACAGAGCAGAGCTGCTTATATGTTGTCTGTTTATGCTCATTGCTTTGTTGCTATGGATTCATCGTGGCACAGAGCAGCTTCCTACGTGCATCGCCACCAACATCAGACACTGCTTCATGGCAACTGCACTGATTCTATACAGTCGCATGACTCATCCGATTCAAAGATAGCATGACTGCCACGAACAACAAGTGTGCAGGAATTTGATTTGATGACACAAAGTACACAGTTTCACAGAGCACAAATGTTTTTTTTGTTTTTTAAATGATGACAGAACAAAAGTGTCACTTTAGCATCATTAGCTGGTGAGTGTGCTGCGTTCTTGTGGTGACAGCGGTGCAGAAAAAATAGAATCTCACATGTCATGTGATTGTTTTGGGACCAGGGACCCGTTACATGGGAGAACGTTTTCCAAAGACCCCCATAATGGTAACATCTACTAAGCATATAATTACATTTGTAACCAAATGTTATTTAAGCGTGGCTTCATGGCTTCTTCACGAAGACACATAAAAGGTTATATTTCTGAATCTAGCTACTGCATTTTGGGCTTCTTTACATAGGACAATTTTATCATTTATAGCAAATTTTTCGTGGACCCCCTGTCAGAGTGCCGCCGACCCCTGAGGGTCCCCGAACCCCACTTTGAAAATCATAATTTATATTTTTTTCATGACTTTTTTTGGGGAGTGACCTGTACAATAATGTAACTTCATATTGCATATTTAATAATGGAGGTACATGCAGCATGTGCATTGATTTAAATACTCTAATGTCTCTCTACATTGCTTTAAAAGGTCATCGATGCTTTAGGGAAGCATGACACTTCCCTTCTATTACTTATCTGTGTCACAACAGAGACCTGTGCATGTGCTCTCTGTCCCCCAACACCAGAGACTCATGACAAAATGTGATGCTGCTGAGTGCAGCAAATGTGCCCACAGCTGAGATCTCAACAAAAGAAACTCCGTTGTGGAGGCGCTCGCCGATGGGTCAAACAATGGCGCTCTGTTCCAAATATGTTGTTTGTCACATCGCCTGCCTTTAACTCGTCAAAGCCGCTGTTGTTCTGCTTGAGTTCAACTTTATCCCACATCTTATGCAACTGGATATGTAGTTTTACTCGCATGTACTGCATGTTAGACCTTAGCTTAATAATAGCTCAGCATTAGTCAGAGTTGTGACTGATGGAGTGACACTAAATAGGATGTTCTCTGCTGAAAGTGTTGGTTGTCATATCAGCTGAAGGAAAGTAGGCAATTTAACTCCTCACTTAACAAAATAAAAGCTTAATTATTGCACAGACTGGCTCACCTGTGTTTTAAAGCCCTGGGATAATGAACTATTGAAGTTTTATGACATGACATTTTACAAATTAAGTTTTTATGCAATGTGATAAAGCCTGAAGCAGAGCACATATCGAGGGCGTAAATCTCTTCATATATCAACATGTAGACCTATTACCGCTGATTAATATTCAGGCTTCTTTGATCTGGAGGTGAAGAGAGGGGGGGGGGGGGGGAGCACTGATCCCCACAGAGCAATGATTATCTAAATTCAAAGGAGGGAAACACGGAAATAAATTTCTGAAAAAGGGTATTTTTAACATGTCATTCTAGAGCTGTGACACACACACACACACACACACACACACACACACACACACACACACACACACACACACACACACACACACACACACACACACTCACTATCTCCAGCAGAAGCAAATCTGTCCCTCATGATATGCCTCAAACTGCTGCCACTACAATAACCTGCACAGCTTTTTGTGAATAATCATCTTTATGGCAACACTCTTATAATTTAATAGCTTATTAAACTGTCTCCACTGTCTTAATAATCATCATGGATCTCTGGACAGCCATGAACAGAATTAGTATATCTGATTTGTTTCATGGACTACAGAAATTGAACAGATCTTTGACGATCCCCCCGGAGTTTGCAGAACACCTCCGAATGTTATTGGCGGATTTGCGCTCTACAGACGGGAGATACTGAAGCAACCAGTCTTTCTTTGCAGACTTTCTGCTTTACATGCAAAGCGGGAGTGGCCAAGAGAAGATATATCCGTAGCGTGTGTGTGTGTGTGTGTGTGTGTGTGTGTGTGTGTGTGTGTGTGTGTGTGTGTGTGTGTGTGTGTGTGTGTGTGTGTGTGACAACAGAGAAGTGCGTCTATTTAGAGACTAAATCGAGGCAGTCGCCACCAGCCGCCAGCGCTCGTCATGCGGCCGCCGCTACTCCGAAGAAACTGAGGCTGAGCGACTTCCTCGTTTTGGTACGAGGAGACCGAGTTATATAGCGCTCTAAAAATAGCGCTGATTTGGCCCAATGGAAGCTGGAGACGATCCGGATCGCGCACCAACCACAACAGACAGGATGAGTCGGCTCTGGCTCTGCATTGGCCAGAGGTGATACGGTAGGCGGGTGATGCTCTCCCGCGAGCCTATTGGTAGACGTGCCGAAACGTAATGTAATCACATGGGGGTGGGTTTGTCTGTAATTTTGAATCGGGGGGGAAGTTTACAGTGGACGTACTTTTGGAGAGTTCAGTGTTGTGCGCTCTCGGTGCGTCACACGCTCAAAACCTCCACTGCAATCGCACGACTCCAGACTCTCACACATGCAAATACAGCCAAGACTCCAGCTTCTGTCTGAACAAGCTGCGTTTTCACCACGAGCTTGATTTCGCTTCTACTTGTGGCTGCATTTTAGGAGTGAAATGGAT
Organism: Cottoperca gobio; assembly: GCF_900634415.1. NCBI lineage: Eukaryota > Metazoa > Chordata > Actinopteri > Perciformes > Bovichtidae > Cottoperca > Cottoperca gobio. The sequence continues at coordinate 2,562,161 of NC_041371.1, read as the reverse complement.
GTCATCCCTATGTGTAGCATCTTCCAGGAGCTCCAAATCGTGCACGACACCGGATACTTTTCAGCTTTACCATCTCTGGAAGAGTACTGGCAGCAGGTAAACGAGTCATTCCCTCCATCTAAACATACGGCGTTGACAGATCGTCTCGTGCGATTGTCTGGTGTAGAAGTGCGAGGAATGTGGGTGATTCCGGGAAACTTGCTTTCCGTTGACAGCTGCGTGCAGACGTGCAAATGTCAAAGTTGTTTGTGGAACTCCACGTTTGATTTAGTGCAGAAGTGATTATCGATGTCCCTGCGCCTTGCATGCTTTTTAGGGGAAGTGATGCAAGTTCCCTTATTGAAAGATCATTCAAGAACATTCCTATGAAATGTCCATATCCTCTGGAACAACATGTTGACGGTCCTTCGTATACTTTATGGGATTATTTTCATGTTGCAGTGACTTGTAGGTTTATTTTGTTTTATGTTTTAGCATTCTTATAGATGTTTTTTTTATCTTCCGATTTGCAATTGAAAATATTGTTGCGGATATTTTCGGCTCATGCTTGCAGGTTGTAGAAGCACATCTGCTTGTGATAAAATAAAAACACGCTGTGTGCACATTTAGCGACTGAGTAGCGAGCCGTGCGTTTTTGCGCGTATCTCCACCTCCTCTCCCCTCTTTCCTCTCTCTCTTTCCTCTCTCCCTCTCTCTCTGTCTCTCGCTCGCTCTTGCTCTCTGTCACACACACACACACACACACACACACACACACAGATGAGAGAGTGACAGACCGAAAGAGAGAGACTGATTTCTATTCCAATTTGGCTCGACAAAGCGGCCCCTTGGATGACAGAACAGTGGAGTTTTGTACTTGAAAAGAGTGGAGGGCGAAAGTCGCTTCTTGTACGGGTTAGGGAAATGAAATGAATTTGCAACACGCTCCGGTCTGTTTCTATCTCTCCGTCTATCAGATCTCTTCGGGCTTCGAGCCAAGTCGCCCTCCCAGGCATTTAAAGCTCGCCTGGGATTCATCCAGCACTGCTGACGAGAAACATTGGCCCTGAATGCATTTACTCTCATTACCAAAGTACTACGATGTTCCCACAAAACACCTATTTGAGACATAAAGTGTGTTTGTGATACCTTTAGGCATTTGTAAAAATATGCTCCTGAGTTATAGACATGATTTATTGACACCTTCAAATGCTTTATTAGAAGGTTTCAATAATACTGCTGATGCTTGTCCTGTTGTATCAAGGTTACCTCTGAGTATGCTCTTTAAAAAATACAAAATAATCCAGCGATGTCGCTCTGTATGCATGACTCTATGTTGCATGTGCAGGAGAGGGACACGCGCCTCTCAGAGACTCTCGTTTTAATATTTTAGAGGCCTGAAGAGGTCAAACTCTCAAGTATTTCACTTTAAAATCAGGTTAAAGAAAGACAGAAACTGGAACTTTTTCCCTCTTGCTGAATTTGCAAATCATTTCGCGACCCTTCAGGTTTGTTGCGTTGCGTCAGACCACCACTTGTTGTTGTGTTTAGTTCTATTGCAATAAAAACTTGGCTGTAAACTGTAATCAGCCTCATTTGGAAACAGGCCTGTTAGCGGCCCTCATATCTGGCCTGCGCTCACTGACTGCAGTGGGTTGAGGAAGTGCTCTCTCACTTCCTTTTCAAAGAAAATAATCCCACAATCCACAGCAGCTCTTGCAGTATTCATGCCAGGCTTTTTATGGACCCCCGTGAACCAGACCTCCCTCCTCTCGGTCCCTGGTGTGCTATGTTATTTCTAGCGATGCCTCCAAATGCATTATTAAATCCACATTATGCTGAATAATTGATAGATTTAAAAGATCTACAAGCACTTCCCTAACCCAATGGGGGGCTCTGTAGCATATGTAAATTTCATGACCAACACGCACCCGCACACAACCATGCAAGCGATCGCGTGTAAGAGCACCTTGTTCTTGCATGCTCTCAGAAGGAAATGTGGTGCTTGTAATCTTCCCTGATATGGCCTCAGAGGGCACCCTTAGAACGTATTTGACTATCCTCTGCATAGGACATTGTGTCTTGCCTCACTCCTGCAGGCAGGCAGGAAGCAGGGCCAGTGGTGCGACAGTGTCACAGCACTCCCCCCTCATGCTGCTGCTGCTAAGAATAAACACAGTATAGAGAAGAACAGCATCGTTTGTGTTTCCCGTGAAAACAAATCACTTTTTCTCAGTGTTTTAGGGACTTTTTCTGTAGAACTGCCGTGTTGTGCACCAGGCCTCAGGCTCTGTGCACCCATGAACTCACTGCTCTCTCGTCTTCCCTCCACACAGACATGCCTCGAGCTGGAGAGGTACCTCCAAAGCGAGCCCTACGTCTCAGCCACGGACCTTAAATTTGAGAGCCAGGAGGACCTGTGGAGCAAGCTGATGTTCGCCTGCGGGGACAAGTCGAAAGATTCGGACCCAAAGATCGCCCACATCAAGGAGGAGGAAGACAATCAGGACATCCGGCACCTCGACTCCGACGCCAGCAGCGAGGCCTCGGACAGCTCCGAGGAGCTCTCCCCTACTGTCGACTCCAGCTCTTTGACTGACATTCATGGAGACGGTGGCGAAGACCTGGGCTCCACCATCATCAGCACACCGCCGTCCTCACCTGAGCTGGGCAAAGAGGGCTCTGTCGCCCAGGTGTGGAGTGGGATACAGACTGTGCTGCACTCACCTGGGAAAATAAGGACTGGGGGCATAGAGAGGAGCGCAGAGAGGACGGGACTGACCAGCGGAGAGGCGTCACCTGACGGCAGGAGGCGGGTGCACAGGTGTCATTTCAACGGATGCAGGAAGGTGTACACCAAGAGCTCGCACCTCAAAGCACACCAGCGCACGCACACAGGTAAAGATGCTTGACACTGCGATCGCAAATGTCATGAGTGCAAACCCACTGAAAGGGAGGAATGCTGACCTGACAGGTTGTGACATCAGGTTTCTTTTCATTTAAATGACAAAGTAACACTTAATCAAGTCATCTCAAGAGCTGCAACCACCTGAAAAGTGTTGAAATCACTCCCACATACTTTGAGTAGTTTGTCAGGAGGTATGCCCTCATCTGTGACCTAATTCACACAGAGGAACGTGACTTCATGCAGGGAGAGGGAGACGGGGAGACGGGGAGGGATGTTTCATTTGTGGCCGAGCGGCACCCAGAGGATGTGGATCCTGAACACAAATAATCAGCTCTCAGGTTTCACCATGGGAAAAGACTCAGAAACTCACTCGTCTGCATTGACAGTAAAAAGAAGAAGAAGAAGAAGAAGAAGAATTATTCAAATCTGGCATTTGTTGTGTTTCACCATGGTTCAAATGTGAGCAGTTTCCCCAGTCACCTTTGACCTCTGCCAGGCTGTTTACAGCTGCGGCGCCCATTAGCAGAGGAAGTCACATTCCTAGCATCCTTCACTGACCATGTTATAGCCACATGGTTAATGGCCTTCAGGCCCATTAGGAACAGCTCTATGTTTTGCTGCAGCTCGCCCCCATTACATAAGCCTCCTCGAGCAGATCCTTAAAGCTGCATACCACAGCTCTCAAGTCCAACAAGGCACGAGGTTGTTTTTCTCTTTCCAGTAGTCAGCTCTGCTTAGCACCTACTTGGACTGGCTCATGTTCTCAGCATTGTAAAACCTCTGGGATAAGTAAGAACTGTAGATATTGGAGATATTGAATTTCAAAGTGTCACATATTCTGGCTCACAATCATAACATTTGTCAGAAGACAAATAATCAAAGGCACGCAGAGATACAATCCAGTGGATACGAAGGTTATTTGGCACCATCGCATCTACAAACCTATTATTTGACAAAGAATGCATTTCCTGATAAAATGTTAATTGTTTTTCTAATATTGATATTTGCAGGTGAGAAGCCCTACAGGTGTTCATGGGAGGGCTGCGAGTGGCGCTTTGCACGAAGCGATGAACTCACCAGACACTTCAGGAAGCACACTGGAGCAAAGCCATTCAAATGCAGTCACTGCGACAGGTGAGAGTCAGTAAATGTTCATGAGTAGAACAATGGATAAAGTTGGATTGTCAAGATTACAAGCAGCTGAGGAAGTCAGGAGTTGTTGGTGGCATAAATAATGTCTCTTGAGCAAAGATGCCTCCTTCAAAGGATTTCCAGAATATTAACTTCCAAACATCACAGTGAGGCTGTAAGCAATCACTCTCTAACAAAGACCACCACTTACGTATGCAAATGACTTCATGGAAATGACATGTGAGGCGGAGGGGTGAATGAGGGTCAAGGACGGACTGATGGAGTGAGGTCGAGGTCAAGGGGTTGAATGAAAAGAGAGTTGAGTACAAAGGGAGGAGCAGAGAGTGGACTGGGGCTCGTTGAGGAGCGAAAGCAGGAAGGTTGTCATGACGAGAAGCGCTCCAAGTGAGACCGGGCAACGTCTCAATGAGCCGTCGGAGCTTCATCGTCCCTCACGGGGTTCTTGTAATGACGGATAACGGCCTCAGACAGACCTGAGGTGGTGATGAGAGCGAAGCGTGGGCTTTGTCCCTGAACCTTACAGCATGTTCAGCTCATATAGTGATCCTCCCCAGGGGAGGTCGCCTCCTGCTGTGAAAACCTCTGGTAAAGAGCAGAGCAGTAAAAAGAGTCCAGATATCTTCTGACACGCAGCTTAAGTTTATTTACTGTAATCGTTTGACTTTATATCTGGAAAGAAGAAGAAAACAATGTAGTTGGTTCTTTAATCCAGCAGCTAAATCTTCTCTTTATTTCCCTTCTCAGGTGTTTCTCCCGTTCTGACCACCTGGCGCTGCACATGAAGAGGCACATCTAAGATGTCCTCCGCGTCGAGATCTCTGAGGGATGATTCTGGTTGATTGTCCTGACCTGTGGGGGATCAGCGAGGCCGGTGTGTCCTGGGAGCGTTAACAGGGGCACCGCCGTGTTCCAGTCAGTGGAAAAAGATGAAGCAACGCAGGCTATTATTTGCACCATACTTAGTGCCTCCAACACCTCGCTGTGGAGATTGCTCTTGAAAGGCTTTTCACGGAAGAGCGAGAGGGTGGGTAGGGGGTGGGGGTGCGGGAAGAGACTTGAAAAAAATGTTAAAAGACTGGAAAGATCTGGGCTGAAGTAGACGGGAAAAGACTCTTCTGTATGGTGTTCAACGCTTTTTTCCTGGAGGATTATGGGACTCCTGCAGGGGTGCCGTTCCTCCAATGACAGTGTGTTTGCCTGTACGCATGGGGACTGTGAGTGCCTGTGACTGGATGCCTGTGCTGGCTTTATGGAGTGGATTGAGCTTGCATTGTGGGACTGCGAGTGAATGACACGGAGGGGGTGACGTTGTGCGAGGGAGGTTTTCTAGGGGGATATTTGTGGTCTCACTGAGAATGAATGCAAGAGTTCTGTCTGTGCTGTTTGAGTCTGTTGGCTGTGGAGGGAAGTAGGGGCCTGTTTTGTGGATCTGATTTGCTATAGAGCGCCCCCTTTCTGCCCGGAGGTGGAACTACAGCTCCCTATTCAAACACGGGAGGTCGTTTTGTTTAGTGCAGCTATTAAATGTGCAATGTATTACGTAGCCTGTCTTAAAACATACACGCTATAAAGCTCATTTTGTTGTCCATTGTGTAAGCTCTGTATCTTTAAAAAAAAAACAAAAAAAAAACACCGGTTGTACACAAACAGTTATTGCCATTATAACAGAAGTTGCATGGGATCTGGGGATGGGTTGCTCACCTGTTTGCTTATAGGACAACACAATTCCATTCGAGAGCAGCTACCTTCATATTACTCAATATCATAGTATTGTACAAAACACTTAAGGCAGTCATTTTGTTTTTTATGTTCTTGATAAGTTGGGGATACCACTATTGCTTGGCAACTGTCTTGATCATGGGATTTATGTTCCTTTTTCTTCACTTTTGCTCTTCTCTTTTATTCTATCTGTAAATGCACTGTTGACCTTACTGATGCCTTATGTAAGTGGCCTTGTCCTGTTGAATAGATCTCTCTCTCTCTCTCTCTCTCTCTCTCTCACACAAACACACACACACAACGGGGGCTGCGAATGCACGAGTGCATTATTTAATTGCTTTATAAAGGCTGTGATCCAGACAGTCGCACCTTTGCCCAGACTCCTCTAAACTCCTGAATAATAATTAAAAGAAACTAAATATCAGCTTCATAATGACTGCCATTTCTACATTCTTTCTTGAACACATCATAACTAAATCATACAAAAAATGACCGCGATCTAAGACAGAATCGCGGAGCACTTGAAAAAGAAACTCAGTTTTCTAAAGGTTTACTACCATGTAGTATAAGGTGGCGTGTATGCACATGGACTTTAACTTGCTGTCAAAGGTACAGAGTTTTGGAAATATGTTCTCATATATTGTTGCATGCTCAGCCACCAAGGTTGGGACAAATTAGGATTTACTGCAAAGGAAAACATTTACGCTGGGGACATTTATATCCGTTGACGTGTCAAAAGCTTCCAGTCTTTAAAGAAAATGATGAGTCCTTAAGAGTAACGACAACATTCTCAGTCATGAGTCTGTCTTGATGTATGTTTTGGTAAGTTTCGCCCTCAGCCAGGGTGAGTCGGTATCCTTAGTCAGCCCTGGTGCAAACCTGCGATCTGACTAAACGGTACCAAAACCAGTTTAACCAGTTGAGCTAAGCTGTGCTGCAGGTGTAGAGTCTGTGTCTGTGTCTGTGTCTGAGATGAGACCAGGACCAGATAAATGTCTGTACCAACTTCACTATATGCATGTTTTAACTTAAGTTACTGTACATGACTTCAACGCACTCCTCTGTGGGTTGATACAATTCTCTGATCTTTCAAGTTTATTAAAATCCCCCCCAGTTTCACAATTTGACAAACTTCATCACCATTTTCCCCTATTTCTAGAAAAAACCTTTTGGAGCCACAGTGTTTTACTGGATAACGTTATGTTGAAAAGTAAGACATGGAAATGATCTGCTTTAAGGGTATGGCTGGTTTGAATGGTTACAACCTGTTGATGTCTGTCACTCAGTAGTCAATCTCACAGCTGTACAGGTGAACCTGGTCAACATTAAAGGAAGTCCATACACTGAGAAATGTCAAAAATGCAAAGATATGTACATTGTAAACTAAGAATTTTGTAAGGAAGCTTCTATTTTGAAAGGGTATGGGACCAAAAACAAGTGCAGTGTATTGTTTCTAAAGATGAACCAATAAACACAAGAGGCTGAAGATGTATTGTAAAATAGTCACGCTCCATTCTCCTTCATTTGCTTTCTGTAACATCTTTGTTTTTGATTTGATTGGAGGAAGGTAGAGCAAATGTACGTTTATACAAATGTGGCCTATCACGAAAAAAAAAAAAAAAAAGAAGAGAAAAAAATCTCTTCAGACATAAATTGCTCTGGACACTTGAATTGTCATAATTTTTGCAATCTGTTGCCCGCTAAGTATTACTTTTTGTTTTATTTGCCATGTGTTTTTCTTTCTCTCAACTTTTCAAAGACCTGCAAAGAGGCCGTATCTTTAGCTAGAGAATCTTTATTGGATAACCATGGAGATAAAATATGAGGCTCTATTTTTGTTTGTTTTATTGCATAACAAGATTTCTTTCATTTAAAATTGTTTTGTAAAATAGTTTCTGTATGAATGTATTTTTTATTGGAAAATCGATAAAAAGAATTTATTGGATCTACATGTGGTTTTTGTTTTCTTTTTCCTGCAGCCCTCCCAGGAAACAGGAAGTCTTTGTTTATGGGATGTTCAGTAGATTCCCAAAGGAGAAATTATAAGTTACTCCCTTTTCCCCCATAGAGGTCAAAGGTCACTGCAAACTACACAGCTGTACCATAGAGGCTGGGGGAGACGCACTTACAGTAGGCTTTTTTTCCAAAACATTGCTCTTATTTGCCTGTTTTTGCCAATCAATGCTATCAGTAATAATAACTTTGTCTGGTGTTGTTTTATATTTTTCTTATTGACATAAAATGACATAAAAAAACGAGCCTTGATTTGCAATGCGAAGTCTTTAAAAAACAGCTAGACACAAGGTTTGTTTCTCAAAGAGGAATACATAGTGCATTAGTCTGCAACAGTTGCTGATTCATGCACAATTCATTAATTGCAAAAGTGGTAACATCGCATTAAAGAAAGATCCAAAGGAGTCAGAAACACAGATTTTAAACAAACCCCAGATCAGCCATAAATTTTACCAAATTCAGCCGCCAAAGCTGTGAAAATAACTTGTAATAAAAAGGAATTATCATCACTTGTCATCACATGATGCAGCCAGGATACTAAAGTCATGTATGAATCTGACAGAAATGAGAATACTCAGTTAATCTTACAGTTTTATTCATGATCAGACTATCGAGATGCAAAGCTTATTCCCAAGTATGACAAAAGAGCAACGACGTGAACTGGTTGGTGGAGTGTGCATTGTGGGGCCAATCTGTTCCTCCTGCTGCAGCCAAGAGCGGCGAGTTTTCATCTTACTCTCCAAGAAATATATGCAAATTAAGTTGTGCCGCAAACAAATCCCCGATAAGAGCTCCGCACACTACACAGACAAATAGCCTCTTCATCTTCGATTGCAGGCACAAAGTGCTTCAGCTTTAACACTGCTCCGCCGAGCCTGCGACGCTCTGTGCCCCAAAGCCCCGGAATAATTGAAGCACTCTGAAGAGTTTTTTTTATTTTTCAAAGATATATTTATTGGTATTTTAATTCAAATTGCCAGAACTAAAAACTGTGCAATACAATGAAAATAAACAACGTAAAGAAAGGAAATAAGTAAGACTGTGGAACACAAGTTGGATCTGATACTTTCTGCAGGAAACTTCATGGTGACAAGAAAAATCTTCTGAAAGGCCGAAATTGGGCACAATCTCAAATTGCATTGCTGCACTGTCAATTATTTATTGACACAATAACAGTATTTATATCAATTAAATATGCATGACGACGACAGACTCAAACTGGCCTTATTCCCCCCCGTAGCTATCAGGCTCCCCACTGAGTGCACAATTAGAGACGAGCACGGTCCTCTGGTTCAGTCCATTTAGCGGGAAAAGTGCACCAAACACAGCCCTTACTTATGTTTCTACATAAGCACTTGTTACAGTTTAGTGAGGGATACTTACACCAGAGCTGTTGTCAATATATGCGTTCACATATACCTTTAATAGAGCATGTTGTATTTCTATTTTAGGAACCATCAGACTAATAGTTGTGCAGCTCTGACAAGCCTGCAGGTGTCAGCTTGATCATTTGTGTTATTTAAACCCCTAAATGTCAATAAAGTGAGGTCAATTAGGGATCGGTAACAATATCTAATGAGACAGCCAGTAATATGTAGTATCTTCATTTAATGAAGGTCTATGAAAATATGTGACAATACCCTGGTGTTTGCTGCTCCTGCTGTTTTCACCTATAATCCGTCTAATTCTTCAAAATGTCAGAATTTGACTATCGTTTGTCTTTTCTGTGTATTTGTAGAATTTGTAAACTCTTTCCATCGGTCATCTTCACCTACATTCCCCAAAACAGTACAGAGCACATGACCTCGTTGTCCTACGGCCCTGACGAACCAGACGAGACACAACAACCTGTTACGCCAGATCCTACCGCTAAAATAACCGAACTCTGGAACCTCTTTCAATCTAATTTAAGGGACTTGAGAAGTAGGCATTGGTAATTCAAGGCCAAACAATACATTATCACTTGTGCATTTATCTATAGCGTGTTCCAGCAGCTGGGTTGTAAGCACTTCAGTTATCATGGGGCAGCTGCAGTGGGACTCAATCACTTTGCTCTTCTCATTTAAAACTTGGCCCTGGTTGAAGCAAAGAGTATTCAGAGAATGTTTTCATATTCAGAGCTCTTAGTGAAACGAATGAAAACATTCAAGGTCGACCAGGAGAACAAGATCTTCCCCACAGCAAGGTTTCATCACATATAGATATGTATACACACACATACAAACACCTCCCCCTCCTCAGAGCTCATATGTCCTGTGGCCCTAGAGGGGGCTGCTTGTTAAACCAGAAGGAAAGTGGAGGTCAGCGACCCCGCACGGGGATGGTAGTCTGTCAAGTCCTTGTCACCTGGGAACCTTCCAGCTGCTTTTCATTCATATCCAGCAACAAAAAGCTAATTTTACGGATTCACCAATATAACATTGGACATGTTGTTGGTCTCCAGTGGTCAATAATATGCTCTTTTTACAATCGGGCAATTAGCTGATGTTCTGTCTGGTGACTTTAATTCAACACTCTTAACATTATAATCAGCATCATTTAATGTAACTAGAAAATCCATAGTTTTGATTTAAGTCACCCATGATTTGAGATATCGGTCTCTCGACACTCCAATACAACAGAGGTGAACGCTTTTATTGAATTTCAAGATGAAGATCATTGCGAGCACAACTGTCAAAGACGTCATGGCCACGTAGCAAAGCAGCTGTAACAAATATTGATGTAGTTGATGAAGGAGAGGAGAGAAAAAGAAAGGTATTTTTCCTTAGCTTGAAATATAAGATCCAAACAAACACGTCCAAGCAGCACACAAACCAAAGCATGTCTTCAAAGTTAGTCCCGTCCAGCCCCAGTGAGAGCTTCCATCCGTTCTGCAACAGCTAACGATACGAAGCTAACATGCTAACTGGACAGGAAAGGGATGCTGGGCTGTATTTCTGCCCAGCAACAAGATCCAGCTCTGTTGAAACTCCTTTTAAAATACTTTAAACTCTTGAAACTGAAATAAGAAAACACAACAATTTTACAAAATAAAGCTTCATTCAGTTTGTTATGATTCAATCAAGTGTTTTGTAGTTTAACTATGTTATACTTTCACTTTGATGTGCACGGTGGAAGGTTTCACCACAGTCTTCATATATTCATATCATGTCTGATGGAGTTGACCCCTCGTCAACATGATGAAGCGGATGAGAAAATGCTACTTGGCCCAGTGAATGGACAGTTTACATTAATAAACGCCCGGATGGAACTGTAGATAGGAGCACCGTTCTGTGTGATTCCTGCAGAAAATGTCTTTTCGTATCATCGCAGTACTTCTAGCCTGACATATCATCTCGGAGCAAAGCACTTAGCAGCTAGCTCAGAGCTAGCTAGCACCAAGGTGAGCGACCAGTCTCGTCAAAGCACTCTCGATCAGGCGTTCAGAAGCAGAATTAGTAAATCTACCTCTGACAGATTAACCAACTCAGTCGCGAGATGGATTGCAATGGACTGCAGGTAGAGGGCGGGGGGTTTACGGAGGTTTTACAGATAGCGTAACATAGTGCAAAAGAAGAGAGCAGCCTTGACATCTGAGAATGTAAACAAGCTAGTTTGTCTCAGCGACTGGCTGAGGGAGAAGTGAGAGGTATTGTGAGGCCGATGGGTCCGTTAAGCTACACTACATGTTGATAAATGAAACTGTTATGTTGCCAGAGGAGACCTGCTTGGAGCTCCGACAGCAAATATTGATATATGCGATTAATCGCGATGAATTAATCAAAGCTTGTAATGAATTAGATTAACAGCACTAATTTTGTGTCTTATTACGAGGTTTATGTTTTTTGTTAGAAACAGAAAAAGGTTTTGATCCAACGTGCATTTTTCATACTGGTTACCCATTTTATATGTCACCTGGCAAATACATGAATGAATAAATGTGCATGTGAAGTTGACGTCACGAGAACATTGACATTCACTGTTGGTGGCAGATGGGAAGCTACAATCTCCGGGATCTATTTAATGTCCACATGTCTGCCAGATTACTTGCGTGGATGGGTGAAGAAAAGAAAATTCTCCTTTTGACATCAATTTAGTTTGAGAAAAATAAAATATATCGGTTGAATTGTGGAATTAAATCCTTCTATAAATCCCTTGCACTGAGGCCCAGATAGCTTTCTCAAACCCTGTGTACACAGACAGTGATGAAGAGGTCTGGAGCCGTGAGGGCGCTGGGGCTCCGGCCAGACTATGGCTTCGGTGTCTGATGGATGGGCATTCCTCAGCCTTCCTACCCCTCTGAACCTCCTCGCTCCTCCTCACCCTCCACCTACTCTCTCCTCCCCTAGGTGATGAACAAGCTCATTACTATAGCATACTGATAAAAGGAGGCCATTATCTTTTCACTGCACACTTTGAACTCTGACAATCTGAAATCTACCCCTCCCTGTCTCTTGGCTTGTGGTTACGTAATGAAGTCACAGGTGACTTACTGCCAATGTTTTCATTGCACCCCGCGCTGAAACTTCCTGCAAGATACTGTCATGTCTGCATATACAGAATTCTAGCTTGTCAGTGAACCAAGTCTATCTCTATTTCTGTCCTGCCATGATGCCTCTGTCAACAGAAGGTAAGTCTGTTATCTTCACCGGCATTAAGAAAGACCAGTAGGAAGAGCAAAACCTTCATTCATGCATTAGGAGGGACAGCAGATTATAGTTAGGATGACCAAAAATCAATTCATGCATTGAGTGCACGATCTTTTGTTGACTTGTATTAACTTAAAAGTGCAGATTGTCACCTTTTAATGAATGTATTTATTAATTAAAAAGCCTAAAATGAGCGTAGGACAACCTTTGAAGGCAGCTCAGCGCTGACTGAGTCCCTCAAACTGGGTGTTTGACAGATGGGACACATGGCCCCCCCTCGTCCCCAGTTGAAATGACGCCCTCGGGACCAACGCCTTCACTTTCAGCGCAGGTGTGACTCACTGTGCTTTTGAATTGTAGGAAACAATTGACAACACAACACCCTGTGACTCTTCATCAAGGTCACAGCAACTTTTCTCTCCTCTTTCACAAAAGAAAATCCATAAACACACCCCAAACAATGACCACCTTATACATATACATGCGCACACAAAGGGAAAACTCACTCACACACACTCTTTCCCTGAAGGTTTTGCGAAGCCCTGTTTGAATTCACCTATCACCATGACAACTACTCTCTCTTTACCGGCTGTGCCCGTGGGAGGTTTTCGTCCAGCCTTTTCTAATTTCACACTGTGTGGATATCTCCATTCAGTAATTACAATCCCATCCATTCTCATTTTCCCTGTCCAGACAATGTGCCCTGGATATACACAAAAAAAGAAATCTCTTGCCTCTTTACACACACTCTCACCTCGCACGTACACACACCAGGATAGACCCCCTGCGTTCACAGACACATACAGAAATAGAGGCAGTGTGTGTGTGCGTGTGTGTGCGTGTGTGTGTGTGTGTGTGTGAGAGATAGAGGGAGAGAGACAGATGTGAACTGTCACAACACTAAATTCACCAACGCACACAATCACACACAAGCACATCGCTCTCAAAAATCCAATTACAAGCCAAACTGCAGACTGTAAAGTTGGGCTCATTGTTAAAAAACTTAATAATTTCAAAATAATAGGAATTCAAATCAAAATGATAGGCCTTGCAGATAGGCAACAACAGATAACAAGTAAGAGTAAGAGCATAGAAATAAGTACAATACAGAAGATTATTAAAGCAGACAAAGACTTAGATTATAATGTTGGCAATAATTATTAGTTAACAATTAATTAAATTACCAAAAGTCAAGTGATACACCAGGGGTTGGAATTTTGTATGGTTTGTAATCCAGCCTGATAAGATCCAGATAAGGTACGTTGACTACTTCTTCTGTCTATATGACGTGAGCCTCTGCAATATGTGGCAGGTGTGTAACGCACTTAAGGCCCCTGAGGTCAAGACTTCACAGGAAACTGGAGCCTCACAGATGGATTTACTGTATACTGTAAATATACTGAGGTTTGCAATGAACAAAGGATCTAAACCTCAGGTATCTCCTGTAAATGACTTGTGCTTATATGTATTTCTATCCTGTTTTGTTGTTTCTTTCTCTTAATTGTCTCATATGTGTCTTCCTGTTGCACTATTAATAAACACTATGCGATGGTTCACCGGAGCTGATACATGCAGAACATTTGCATAACCCGACTGCATGTAGCCTGTTGACCGTTAGTGGTCAAACTGGATCTCCTTCACCTGACTGAGTGACACACTTTGCATCTGTGAAAAATAGTGTGTCACTGCCTGCTTCACTTTCTGCATGCATCAAAAGCCTGGACCTCACACAATGACAACGCAAGAAGCAAAAAGTCACAGGTAACAATAACCAAAACAGCTGTTGTCCTTGTTTAAAGTTTAAAAACACATAAATGATCAAACTCAGTGTTAGAAGTACATGTGCTGTAATGCGTATTGATATATTCAAAGTATTCTAGACCCTCTAAAATACTGAACCAGTAATAAAACCTTCATTGTCTAATACCAGATAGATTCAACACATTGATGGCAATTTAAATGAAGACATTACACCACACTTTAATGTGGCTCTTTAAAGGTCCAGAACACTTTGTACATGAAAAGAAGATAATGAGAAAAGTTAGAAAAATCTAATTTAAAGTTCATGTTTGCATCATTTGCAAACATTGGAGCGCACGAGGCCTGTATTTTGATGTTATGATGGGATCAGAACATTGCAATGTCATTATTTTCCATCAGTGTGTCCTGCAGGACTGAATCTCTGCTCTCGCCAATGATATTCCTGCATAATGGTACATTTCTCACTGTATATAAACTGTAATTGCATTGGTCTTTTTAGCTAAAACATCCACCTCAAGTGAATATTTGAACACTTACTGAGACTTCATAACAGATGGCCTCATTCTGAATCACAAAAGGTGGACGGATGTGACCTCGGTTCTTGTTTACGGCTCGGCTCGGCTGTTCTCAGGACTCCCAGGAGACTCGCATTGCAACAAACCGCTGCGCTGCATGTAAACACTGGCCCGGCTTAACTTGTGTTTACCCCACAACTCTTTTAGGTCATCGCTGTGTCCCCCACACGGGCTGCTTAAGCACATATCAACACCGATAGCACGTTGGATGGCGGCTGTACAACAACGGCAGGGATTCAGTGGCTTGAGGTCGTTTTGGTAAAGATAGCTGTATCTCAGAATTTCCAACACATTAAGTAATTGGTAGCTAGTTTGGATTATTAATTTCCTTTGTGGGAAGAAGCAGAAGTTTGTGAAGTGTGAGATATGAATACTGTTTTACCAACTCAGCTCTGGTCCATGTTGCAGTGTTCCCCCGACATGTTGTGTTTTCTACCTGATGGCGTATTTTCCTTATCTGAAATCAAACAAAGACAATTAACATTTGAATTACCTGAACTTTAGTGCAGCCTGCCAGAGAAAATATGATGAGCAAACCTGGTTTTGGGCTTGTTTTACACAAACAAATTCAAATTGTAATACATCTGCATCTTATTGACTCTCAATGCTGCTGCAATCCTGTTAATTTGTTTGTTGACAAATTCTGCGTCTGAATGATTTGGTTCAGTCTCCTTTAATGAGCGACAGCAGCCAAACAATGCGTCTTTCCTTTGTTTGTTTTCCAATATAATTCCTCTGTTCACTTAATTTTACAGTACATTCTATAATACAGTTATAACTTTCTTTCTCTTTGGAGCCACGGCTTGCAGTTTCTTCCCGGGTCAAAGGCTGAGAGACGATTGTTTTCCCTGAACTCTCACTCTGAGCGTAACACATATGCTTGACTGACGAACACATGTATGTATAAAAAATTAATTGTTCATGTTACTTTGCCACATTTTGACATGTTTCCCACCACAGACGCTCCAAATATTTGGCCACCCACCAAAAACTGAATACTAAAGCAGTGTAAACAACATGTCATTTTCATGCCTTTTGATCACTGAGCTATTCTGAGTGAATCTCCCGAGGTTTAGCGACTGGGGGTACGAGGTGCAGAGGCGATGCTCTGGTGCAATGATAAGTTGAGGGTTTTTCCCCTCCTCCTTTGTCTCTTTCACTTTTTAGAATTGCGTTTTTTGAAAAAGAATAATAAAACAACTGTCAGCTAATTGGCAATAGAAGTACACCATGGAGGAATAGAAAAAACTACAAAGTGACTCCACAAGGGAAATGTAGAAACACTGTAAGCACACACACACACACACACACACACACACACACACATGCACACACAGTCGGGTTTTAAGAGCATTCTCCTGTTGCAGAGCAATCCCTCGTCATCTACTTTTATGCTTTCATTGTTCCATTTTTCATTTTTCTTTTATTGCACGTCTCAGAGAGATACTTAATTCAACAGTAAGTCTCCGTCTGAAGAAGTTTACTTGGAGCGACGGCGGTCCATAGCTGACAGACCTTACTCCTGCAGATACCAATGATCTTTATAGTTCTGTGTTTGAAAGAAAAGCACAAAGATGTGAGAGGTTTGCAGCTCACAGGTTACTCAGATACATTCAAAGTAAATCACAGAAGCGATTAGGTAACAGCAAGGACGCCAGTTTTAAGACATATTTGTTTGCTTATTAATGGAGGTAAAAGTGAAGTTAGACTTATCTACATTTTAAACTTTTAAACAAAATTGATGAAGCCTTCAATGGGCTGTTTTCTATTGTCCCATCAGAGTCGGAGGCTAACACCTCAACATAATAGAAAATGTAATCTTTGTTTCTCAAGAGACACAAGCAAGTGTTCAATTAAAACTTACAGCTACAACACTGTGTACATGAAAACAGTAAGAAGTGACGTCAACTACAACTCCCAATGATCATTTTGGTTTAAAAAAATATATATTTTAACAACTGGATATGTAATGCATAAGCCAAAAAAGATCTACCTTCCTGGTTTTCTTTTGCGTTGTGCAGACCATTTGCACATGCGCACTAGTGTTCTGATCAGTCCTAGATTAGGATTATGTCACACACATAAAAGTCACTTTATTCAGCCTTGGGAATGTTTTGCAAATAAAAAACCTTTGAGAAAACAACAAAAACATAAGAGAACCAACAATGTTAATTAACCTTTATTTACAAAGGGCGGTGTCCTGTTTATTTTAGAGATGTCTGTTCTATTATGGCAGGCTAAAACTTTTGTTTTTGTGCTGCGGTGTATTTTTCGTTGTTGCAGTACAACAGTCGGCCACTGGGGGAGATTGACAGCAAAACTGAGTGTCCGGCTCGACATGCATGGTGCATGGTAGAAATGGCTGATTTTTAAATAATTAAAGCTGAGGGCCATTACATTAAACTATAGAATCCTTAAATTGTCCAGGAGACTCCATTAGTTCTGCGCTGAAGTACAGTAGTGGAAAAATCAAAGAACTATGAGAATTTTGCAATGAACCTTTTTTGGCAATGATTTATAATTTTGTGGCTGAATTGTTTTGCTGCTTTTCTTTGCTTGTGGGAAAGCCCAGCATCTGGGATGTCAAAGCTGAATTCATTTAATGATTTGAAAGAAAAGCAAGTGGAGACAACAATACGTAGGCAAGCTGCAGTCCTGCAGATCTGACAGTTGTTCAGTGCCTCTCTACTCGGTGCGTTTAAGTTCTTTCAGTACAAATGAACATCTTGCATAGAGTGTGGTCAAATGGAAAACTGAGACTGCTCAAGTCTGGACTTGATGTAGGAAGATGCTTGAAGCAATAAGTTCATGCCACCTACCTTTATTTATACCTGGCATGCCTTTAACTATAGACTGATACATTATGATAGGCAATATCTTGGTTCTATTAGAGATGTTTTTCTTGAATCTCATTTCTTGCAACACAAATTCGGGTTAGAGATAAAACCTTGACGCACACACGCACACAGAGGCCAACTCATTCATGAACAAATGTACACAAATCACTCACATATCAACAGCGCATTAAAAAAACCCCGCTTTTCAACGTTGCTCCTCTCTATGATCAAACGACACAAGCCATCCTATGGTTGAGGACACATTTGGTCTCTTCCGCCGTGCTAATAATATGCTATCATCGGGCCAAACCACAAATGCACCGCTCATGGTCATAATCTTGTTGTCAGCTGTCTCGCTGTATGGATGACGTGCAGACACTCAAAGCCATTTGGCATGTAGGGATGAGATCCCACAGCCCCAGCTTAATTGGATTTTGAAATGTGGTGTGTGTGTGTGTGTGTGTGTGTGTGTGTGTGTGTGTGTGTGTGTGTGTGTGTGTGTGTGTGTGTGTGTGTTCATCTGTGGGTGTATGCACACATGCATTGGTGGTTCAACACATCCGAGTGTTCTCACATGTGTGCATGAGTATGAGACGCATTAAAAACATATCGCTTGTCAGGTGAAAACCTCACAATTTACAGGAGTTTTCAGGAGTGGAGAAAACACACTTGATCTTAAACAGCTTGTGTTTTGAGATTATCTAATTGGTTTCGAAAGGGTTTAATCAGCTCAGACCGGTGGAAGATGAATTTAGTAGTGTTCTCGAGTAAAAGAAGCAATAATGGGAATCCTGTGAGTGAAAGCCGTGCTTGAAAAACGTAACTTGAATGGTTGTGAGATATGAAACATGAGCAGAGAAACCTCCAGGATATCCAACCTTATTTGGTTTATTATCTGTAAAATGATCACTATAAATCCTTTCCCAGTTCTCTTAATACATCCACACAGTTTACAGACACAGTTCTCTCCTGCAGTCACGGGATCCCAAATGTTTTCAGCTGGAGACCCGAAAGAGACATTTGGCATCATGAATTCTCATAACATCTACATGTATAATCTACTGATAAAGAACACAACAAACCATGAATTAAAAATGCATTTATTTCATCATTAAATCACAACAATAATCTTATGTGCTGTAATAAGCCTCATAACAAACTTGCACTATGAATTTGCACTTGACTCAGAAGCAGTAAAGAACACAGTATCTGAGCTGAACAGACCAGCGAGACCAGCGTAGCAAAAAAAGAAGAATCTCATATTTTAATTTGGAAAAATAATTCATACATGATAGCACTGTTATGCACTTTACTCTGCCAGTTGACCACCCAATAAATACACATCCACAAAGCCATTTTTGGGTCCAGAACTTCAGGGAAAGACTGCAGTAAATTATAGCAGCTTCCCTTTTCTAACAAAAATGTACTCAAATGTTGTCATTGTGGGAAATGTCGTTAGCAGATACTTGGTATGTGTTAATATATAAATTGTGAAACATCTGAACACATGACATGACACAGGGTGGCTGTAGGCTCAGGAGGTAGAGTGGTCGTCCACTGGTTGGAAGGTCGGTCGGTTCGATCTCCAGTCCTGTAGTCAGCATGTCAAAGTGTCCTTGGGCGAGACACTGAACCCCAAATTGCTACCGATGGCCAACGGTGTGTATGTGAATGGTGCACGTTGTAGCCCCTGTAGCCGCTGACACTGTATGAATGGGAGAATGACATGTGTTGTGAAGCACTTTGAGTGATCGTAAAAGCTATATAAAAGCAGTAAAAACACACAATCTGAGGTTTCCCTGCTTTCAGATCATCTGAGGGATTACACGTTGAGAAAACGAAAATGCATTGTGTCATTCAGATGAAAGGAGCCTGTTGAACAAGAGGTCTTGAAAAGGTGCAAGATTTTGATGAACGTAAAATCTGAACCAGTAACACTATATAAACGTAGTCGAGTAAAAACTACAGAACTCTTCATAATGTAGTGCAAGGATCAAAGAAAGTTAAAATATATTCAAGTAAAGTAACAAAGCCTGAACGTATTTAAGTCTCGCACTTCAGTAAATGCATGAAAACATCTAAATTGAAGGAGTTTGCCACGCCAACAGCTATGTGCATTTTTCACTTTCCTGTTCCCCGCGCGTGTGCGTGTGTTCGCTCTTGCATGCATGCGAGTTCATAAACCCTAAAATGAAAGGTATGAGATAGCTGGGTGGAAGTTTGCCAGTGTGTGAGATAGTAGTGGACGCTCCACTGCTTCTCGGAGAGACAAGGGAGCCGGCGTCTCGTCTGTATTCACCCAAACAGCGAAGCCCGGCCTCTCTGGATTTCACCGTCCCCTGTTGACTCCAAACTGAAAGAGTGTGCGATGGGAACCTATGGCAGGACGCCGGTGACAGCCTTTCAGACTGTGATCATTCACAGTGGGAAGGAAGAAGCTGTTTCCTCGCCGGATTTGGATTGAAGGGCTAGACAGGGGAAGTAATACATTACATACATTTTTTGACGGAGGAAATAGATTCAAATATGCAGACTTCCACAGACTCCGGGAAATGTGAGCGAAGGAGAAACAGATGCACCGTAAGTTATCTGCAAACCCTCATAAAAGTCTGTTTCAATAGAATATTCAACAGGTTGTGGAAAGTTTCAGCGTGATAACATGTGAATATTAATTCATGACAGTTTTCTCTAATCTACAGAACAAAGAGCAATGCACAAAACTAAGAATGAAAGAAATTCCCACATACCCCGTAAAATGTCCTAGAAAGATTTCTCTTCACAGCGGCAGAGACTGTTGGAGAAGTTTTCCTTCTGTGATCTGTGGTAGTGAAGAGAAGGAGGCCATGCTGGTGGAGGGAATATTTTAATAAAATCTGCAAAACTAGGTGTGTTACGACTCGGTAAAGCTGAGGACCCAAATGCAGAACGCAAGAAAATGTTAACAAAAAGAGAGCTTTATTTAACAAAGCTTACAATTTCAAAAATCGAGGCAACAAGAAAAACTGAAAAAACACAAACCAGGCAAGACACGACGTAGCATGGGGAAGCACAAGGAAGCATGGGTGAAACACGAGTGACGATCTGACAAGGCACACAGGGACAGACAGGGATATATACACACAGACACTAATCAAGGGATCGAGACACGGATGGGGGATAAATGCAAAAACACAAGGGCAGGGTGAATGGACACAGCAGAAACAAATTAACAATCACAGAAACCAGGAACAACACAAGGACAGGAAGTAAAACAAGACATGATACAAGGGGAGTGAGCATTTCAAAATAAAACAGGAAATGCAAATCGAGAGTTGTGACAAGGCGTGACTATAGAAACATAAGAAATAAGCGAGTGCAAACTCAGGTTGTGTTAAAACAATAAATGGAACAGTTCAACTTTTACATTCGCTCCCAACAGCGTCGCCAGTGGAGTCTGGCACAACTTTGCCGTCACCTCCTCGTTTCTCCGGGGAGATTGTTCTCAGCAGGATTATGAAAGCTTTGGCTGTCTCTATATTTTCCTAACAAGTGACCTCTTTCAGTTATGTGAATAATAAAGGCCCGTTCTCTATAGCAAGAAAGTAATGCAAAACTTCACAAGAATTTTAAATGTCAAGAGTTTAAATTGAATTGGATTTGGATAAGTATGATATTATCCACGGGGCAGAAGTAAATCTGCTTCAATCGGATGCGTTGAGTTTAACTTTGATGTCTTTTTACACATGTGATGTCTCATCCATCTTTACTAAACTGTCTTAAAAGGGACTTTTGAGGGACTGGAGCGTGATTCCAAACAATGGAAGCTGTTGTAGCTGAGCTGTGTTGCACTCTTTATGCTCCTCTGCTGGAGTACGTAACAGAAGCATGGTTTGCAGACAGTTAGTAACGAGCTCGAAAAGCTGCTGTGACCAGTGGCACCATGCTCCTGGCTGGCTAGCATGTTAGCGGTTAGCTCACTAGCAGCCTTGTAGTCACTACATCACCAAGCAAAGACGATCAGGTGATTTTTTTCTTCCACTTCCTGGTTTGAGCCGGCCTATAGGAAGGACTTTCTCTCCTCAGTTAGTTTACCTTCCTAAACTAGACTACAGACCATCTTGTGATGGGATCACAGTAGCCGCGATGCCAAATCAGGCAAGAGGCGTAAAGTGCAGGTGCCAATGGTCCCGTCTCCACTTGTTCCCTGGTACTCTCAGCACCCTGAGCTCTGGAATACAACCATTTCCAACTTGGCCTTGATTTTGATCTCAATTACACACCTGCAAAGTTTTATCACTCTAAATCGGGCCAGGAGTGTAAAGTAGACGGGCCAAGAGCCCCCGAGGAGAGTTTGAGTTTGAAAAAGCAGCTGCCTCTTCCTGCTTTGTGCTATAAATGTACAACAGTGAACAGAATAAAGTTTAGAAGCTTCTCTTCTCCCACTGATACAATCTGCAGAGAACGCTCTGAGAGATAGGATATAGATGGAGATATAGATAGAAAGACTTTTCCTGACTTTTCCGGAAGTCATCTGTCTTTGTTTGAAGTGTATGACTGCTGTCGGGTTGCTGTGATAGAGACGTAAACAAACAGGAGGATCACAGCTCCTTATTTCTGCTCATTTCTCCTCCCTAACAAGACAAACACCAGCAATCCTGTCATGTTGACTGTGTGTGCATGTGTAGGGGTGGGGGCTCCACGTGTGTGTTGTTTGTGTTACTGTGTGTAGTTCTGTAATGTTTGACCAGAAAGATGTGCATATTTTAAGAAGCATGATGCAAATCCAGAGAAATGCAACTATAAGCCCAGCAGGTACAGACGCTGCAGAGAGAATGTGTTGGTTTCTCTTTGAAGGCCTCAGAGCAGAGGAAGGGAAGGAATAGAGGTCATCTCTGCTGTCTTCAAACTATTAGAGAATTATTTTACTCATTAGGAAAAAGAGACTACATCGAATTCTAAAAATCACATTTAATACATTCATCATTTTCCCATCGACACTATTATCCTGTTCGAGCAACGTTGTGCAGGTTTGGCTGCTAGGTGTAAATATACACGTTGTTCCCTAATGCCGTCAAAATAAACAGTGAATGCTGTCAGAGCATGTCAGGCTCATTTAAATGGGGAACTTTGATTTGATGCTGTTTGGTGTTTATATTTTTGGGTTTCTGCCTGTTGAACAATGATCTGTTTTATTTGACATCCATTGAACGTGTAAAAATGGTGTTTAGTTTGAGCATGGAAGGTTTGTTCTAGACCTTGTAGAAGACCCATAACATGTGGTTTAATGTTCTAAAAATCTACTAAGAAGACTTTGTTGCGCAATATTGTTTACAGTAATGTTTATTTGTGGAGATTATTAACTGGAGAGTGTAAATGTAAACTACCAGCTCAATGCATAAACGTTTCTGTTAATATTATAATTATAAGAATCCCCAAACAACTTACACAACAAGGTGCAATCAAAGGGACAGCTGCAAGGCATTGTGGGTTCGGAGTTCATTGTCGCTGCGTGCCGTTACCATAGCAACAGCTGAGGTTTGATGATATTTTTGGTGGAGGAAATTGGACGTCCAATATCATTATCATTCACAAAACATTTATCCTGGAGCAGCGTCTGCAACCTTTTCATATAAGAGCTGTTGTACGACTTTTGGATTGAAGTCAAAAGAGGACTGCACTTTTGACTTCAATCCAAAATCCGTGCATCATCACGTCTTGTTTTCTCTCTTAACTATAAAGAAAGGATCGAAGGAGGTCGAGAGCTTGAGCGTCGGGCGCCTTTCATGTCTTTTAAGATAACTGTCAATGAAGTGAGGGCCTTGACATGGAGCAGCGACTACACACCAACGCTGATATCGTACACTGCATTAGACTAATGGAAGAACATTTGCATATGAATATGAGTTTGCATGTATGTATCCATGTCAGGTTTGTGCGTATGTCTCTGTATAAAGTCAAATATAATGAGACCTCACTGAGCCTCAGGTCTGCTCACTCACTGTAAACGCACACAGAGAGAAACCGTCATCTGCAATTCAAATGAGCAATCCACTGATTAGTTAGTGGAGCCAAAAGGTCTTAATACAGTCAAGTAATGACTGAACTGCAATTTCCATTCAATCAGTGTTTTTATTTATAATGAGCGATATGGAACTCTGTCGCAAAGTAGAGGACAGATGGAACTTTGTGCAAAATATTCTCTTAAGAAAACACAGACAAATACACACACACACACACATTTTGCTCCGAATGTGAGATAATTGGCATGATATGCGGGAGAAAATGTCTTTTGCTGCTGAGCCTAATTAGGGAGAGAACATTTTCATAGCTGCCAAACAACAGCAGACAAACCAGAGGTGCACTATAAAGAATCTGTGGCTTCATTATAATGTGACAACGTGGAGTTCATATGTTGCCGCGGAAGAGGAGCAACTGTGACATCCTTAACATCCAAAGATCAGCGATGCTAATGTGAAAGTTCTTCCACAGATGAAAACTTGTATTTGTGTAAAAGCAATATCGCAGGAGCGAAGCTGCAGAGCGAAGCTGCAGAGCGGAGCGCACCGAGAGATCGATACACGGATGCTCTCTTCGATCTGTGCAAGGTTGATTGGAGGAGCTTTGATGAAGCACCTTAGGTCAAAGGTCACTGTTTGCATTGATCACAAAACAGCTGAAGATCATCCAAGAGCCTTTCCTGCTAGATCGATGATATATCCCGCCCTCCCCCTCCAAAAAAAGAAATATATGGAAGACATTTTTCTTATTAGAGACACCTCCCACTTCAGAACAGAAACAAGGCCCTGGAGGTGTGCGTGGAATGAAATAGGAGCACTTCTTCTGTTTCTTTGTGCATTTTAAAAGAAAGATATAAAAGAAACTTGGTGCAAATGCAAAACAAATTGAAACAGAGCCAATAAAACAAAGAAATGTTTTGCCCCTTGACATTGCAGTACCTTCCACAGTCTGGGACATGCAACACGCATCGTCACGCCAAAGTGTCCTGAGTTGTGAGTGTAACATCAGACCTTCAGCCAAAGAGAAGAGCTGATTACTGGTGTCGTGTTAATTTGCAGTGCAGACTTCATACAGGGATTTCTAATGGATTGACTGTGAACACGAGCCCCTCTAGGGAGAAACACTGTCACATCAACCTTCTGCTTTTCAAAAAGGAGGAAATATGGAATTTATTTTGCGGGCTTTAGTGTCTTCTACTCCGAGTCACAAATTGTAGCAATACAGATGGCAAACAAGACAACAAGCAGATGCCGGCAGTTTAAGGTGACAACAAAAATAAAAGATGGGAACAACATTCACACTAAACCAAAGGTGATTAATAAATTCAACAAGGCCAAGCTGGCGCTTGTGTGCGGAGAGGATTCTTCTAAGATTCTTGTTTTAGAAAGACAAAGTGAGGACAGTATTTCTTACAGTTTGCTGTGCTGTGAGTCTGACGATATGCAATCAATTAAGATTTGTTCCATCTCCCATCTGTTTCCACTGACACTGTACAGAACACTGTTGTGCTGCTGCGGCATAATAGAACATTTTTCACAATAAATAACAAGTTTCCCTCGGCATGTTCAGTTCACTTTCAGGATTTTGAAATATTATCTCAATTGCTTCATGGAGGACACACAGCAAAACATCAAATCAACTGGAGAGAAGGTCCAAATCCCTGAAATCAGTGTTTGTGGTAAGTTGTTTGAATGGAAACCTTCAGATTCCTGCTAAAGAAACATGTTTGGGGCTAGAAGATCAGCAGGTTAAAGGATAAGCTTGAAATACTCCAACAGAAAAATCACTAAGTCAACTTCGAACAAGAATTTAATCCCCAGATTGCCCCGCTGGAAGCTCCTCTGTGCAATGAGGACTCAGCTGAGGGCAGACTGTACAACTTAGCTATTTGCTGTATACGTTTTCAGGAGAATGGAGTCCTGTGCTAAACCAAATAAGCACAAGAGTTGTATAAAACATGAGCGAAAAGGGTTATTCAAATGATATGACACAGAAGGATATATTCGTGGCAACAATGCAGACGCTGTGAGTAGTTTTTCCAGCTGCAGCTGCGAGTTCATTTTGATTTTATATTCCTGCAGGTTTTATCTGTAGACATATGAAAGAGTTTCTTGTAATGTCAAATTCACAGATAAATACCTCCAAACTCTTCCCCTCAGCTCGACGCAGCATTTGTGTGTCTTTCAGCTCATTGTTTTGGTTTTAAGTCCGACTCAATTGCTGTTTTGGTTCACAACTCTCTCTTCTTTTCAAGCACAGCAGAAGCTGCTTTCATTAGTTGAGTGTTGAAAGTCGACAGCAAACAGAGTCTCCATCTTCAGATGTGACTGTTGTGTCTTTCAGCAAGGCAAGCAAAACCAAACAAAGGTCTCCTCCCAGCTGGACGTACCTGGAACACATCCATAGGGAGGCGCCCAGGTGGCTCCTTACTAGATGAACCACCTCAACTGGCTCCTTTCAACGTAAAGGAGCAGCGGCTCTACTCCGAGTCTCTCACGGATGGCTGAACTTTGCATGATGGCAGCAAGAAGTAACTTTAAAGCTGCTCTCTAACCAATAATTGTATATTAACAACACATCAAATCACTGTGTATAGTATGAAAACTGTCGCTCGTAGTGACAAACTCACAGAGAATAACCACCTTGACCCTGCAGCTTCTCGTTGTGACGTCCCGTTATTGTTTCCTGTTACAATTGCAAAACTGCTCTGATAAACCCTCTGCACAACAAACGAAGACCGAATAAACTTGGTGTTCATCAGGTGGACAGAAACATGACTCTGATGAATAAAGGCATGCCAATGTTGCTAATATGTATATAAGCCTCTGTTTGCTAACGTCTTTGCTGTATCACCTTTGTAACGTGATACGTTAGCGTTGTGTTTACAGCTCGTTGTTCTGCCCTCAAGTGACCAGAAAACGAGGTTTAGTGTTTAGCTCTATCTCCATTCAAAGTTATTTTACCTTCTACCAAGAAGGCTGGTTGGTTTGTTAGCATAACTCAAAAAGAGTCCAATAAATCGGGGCATGAACTGAAGTAAAGTAAAGTAAAACTCTGTCCTTGGTGTGAATCTAGATGAATTCATTTTTTATACCCTTTTTTCTTAAAGATTTTTTAAAGAATTACTGGGAGATATAGTCTCTTGAACATCTTCTGCATGAATTATAGTGCACATACTTGAATGAATAGAATCTGACACACGTGTCTGATGATCGTCTAGAACTGTGTGTTTCGGCACAGATGTGGATCCAGATGCAGATGCCGTGTGATAGATCAATTAGTTAGGAGACCTGTCAAAATGGTGATTCTTCCACATCTCACATGTACAGTATTTAACAGGATAAGTCTCATTGATATCAAGGCTTGGGAGGCCTGTCCTTCAATACATCTCGTAATGAGCAAAGACGATTAAAAGAAGAGGAGACTGTTGAGAAATTAGAACGGAGCGACATGCATTATTCACTTCTCCGCAAGCCTGCACAGAATAAACATACAACTGTGGCTTCAGGTGCAGCAGCGAGCTTCTGATTGAATGCTTTTTATAGTAGCGTACTGTATAACAGTGAGCAATGATAAAAGTGCATTAGAGAGACGGATCTGTCCTCGACATGAAGAATAATTAAGAAATGCTGCTGCAGATGAACATGCTCTTGATGGAGTAGCTCTTGGCATTTCTTTTCCTCAGCCTACTTGAAATTCAACGTCAAACGGCACTGCTTTTGGCCTATAATTACAACATCAGTCATTATTGATCATTGTCACTTTAATAAACAGCTCTTCACATTTTGAAGAATTTGCCTAAGATATAACAACCAGGCAACAAAGCCGGCCTCTCTGCGTTTATGTTGGCGACACGCGATGAACAGAAGGGCCCAAAACAAAGAATTGTGGAATTCAGAGAGCTCCAGAATCAACATTCAAAAGGTGTTTTTAGAAGAAAAAAAAAGGGGGGGGGGGGAGCGTAATGTCGGCAGAGCCTCAAGATAGTGCCTCAAGGATACACTGCTTTTGTTTGCATTGTTTAGTTGATGCGTGTGTGTGAAATAGCTGGGGGAAAATGTCAATGCGTGTGTGTGTGTGTTCCCTTGTAAGTGCCTGCACTCGTGTTTTGGAATACATAGAACAGTATGTGTTTCAGGACAAATAATTTGTTTTACATCCGCCAGTTATTATTGTATCAGTACAGAGAGGCTAACAGATGTTGTACAAAAGCTAATAATAAGCCAGCACGTGATAGTTTAGAAATATCCCTGCATGCTCGTGTTGAGAGACACGTGTTTACAGTCGTCCTGATGCCGGTTGATGAAGGTTACTATGAGACACTGAGGGCAAACATGTTTGTAGATATGTCCTTTCAGCCTAACCTTTGATGATATGATAGTACACTAATGCTTCAATATATCCATATATAGTTTGTCCAAATATTTTGCACTTTGTAAGAAATGTAAACCGTAAGGTGCATTCAAAGCTATCCTTGCCTTTCGTTTCAATAACCAGGGCATAACCAAATACCAGCAGGATACATCGTGTGGGAACCATGAACATCTTCGACCAATTTTACTAGAAATTCATCCAATAGTTGTTGAGATATTTTAGTCTCGTACAAGCTGCGATCTTTGGCCTCACTTTGTTTTCTGCATTAGCATTATATGTTGGCTTTGTTACCTTGTAAGTGGGTATTTTCACTACAATAACTACTTGGAACAACCTCACTTGGCAGCACTAGAAAATGTTGAAATGTACAGACTACAGTTTAAAGTCATTCTGAGTCTTGTCTTCTCCCACTTTCCTGCAAACCTCTGCTCTCGAACAGGCACCTGAGCACCTGATTAGAAAAACAGAATTGCTGTTGTGAACAGAGAGAGAATAGACATTGGCAAGAGGTTCCTCCTTATGGACGTAATTGGCAATAAGCCATCAATTAGACCAAGACATATACCCTGCAGCCTCGAGGCCAGTGAAGGAGGAGCACTGAGATAGCTTTGGAGGAAAAGACAGAGGCAGCCAGGAGGGGAAGAAGGGAGAGCCAACAAACTGCAGGACGTCTGATGATGCAGCGCTTTCAGTTTCTAGAAAAAAGACGAACAACTGATGATGATTTCACATCATGGATACCATTTCTTCAGACTTCTCTTTGTCGTTTTTGGCATTTATGTCTTAATTAAAGTCTTATTTTATGTTCGTGGTCACATCACGTTTCTTTTAAGAGACTCTTTCGAATTACAAACAATCAAGTGCTGCAATTGTCAAAATGCTACGACACAAGATCAGTTGCTTGAACTGAGCTTTCGTATTGTGCTATCTTGTAATATTTAACATTTTACCGTGGAATTCAGAAGGTTCAAAGTCATTCGCGGGCCGTATGACACGCTGTACATAGTGTTCTGTGTTGTATCAGTGGACTGAATTGTTAACATGCATGGGTAGCCATCATCTCCAGGAATAATAAATCCTTCAGAGGAGTATGCACATATAAAGAAAAGCGATGTTTTTAAGAGTTCATACATCACTGACTGACCCAGGCCAGCCCACATACGTGTCAATAAATCTTCCCTTGTGGTCACACGCTGCCTGTAGTTGAATTGAATAATTTTGCATTTGAGGGAGTTTCTGATGTTGGAATCTTTATTATGGCCCGGAAAGCATTTATCGCCTCAATTGATATTCTGAAAATATGTGGTCAAGCTAACGGGGCAAATCCTGAACCTGTCTCATGCAGGTTTTCCTCAGATGGCAGAAAGATAATCCTGCTCTCTAGGCTTTATATGCCACCCTATGAAGGCTATAACTCACAGTACAGCAGGTAACACGAAACACTCTGCTTCTACTGTAGATGAATAACAACAACGCATCAGGTCGTAAATGTCATTAAAGCTGCTTAAAGGGACGGTCATGTGTGGATTTACTGGAGTTTAAGGTATGAGCATCTGATGTAAGCTTTGCCATGTAATGTAAACAACATTAGAGGGTAAACATTAACATATAAGTAATGCTTCTTCACCTCCAACTGCATGACTAACATTTGACTGCATTTGTATAAATCAGCTGAGGGTCACACGACCACAAAAACTGTCTCACTTGCAGTTTTAGTTTTACTTCAATATTACTTTGTTCAATGCTTTAGCTCAGGGGTGAGGAACCTCCGGCCTCCAGGCCGTATATGGCCCGCGAGACCATTTGATCCGGCCCTCGAGGTAATTCGTAAAACTCACGCAAACAAAATCCACTAGCAAAAATAACTAGACGGCAATATTTTAAACGGCCGACTGATTGTTTTTCATGGCCAAGGTCAGGGTCCCTGAACACAACACGAGCAGAACGTGTTATCACGTAGTCACGTCATGTCAAACTTCAACATTAAACGAGTCATTGACGTCAGTGAACGCAGCGTGGCGAGTGTAAAACAGAGAAAGCTCGATGCACAATGTCACTTTCCAGGAGAAATGGACGAACGATTATTTCTCTGTGGAAGTTAAAGGCCAGTGTGTCTAGTTTGTGCGGTGATGAAAACTAATCACGAGCGTCATTACAGCACGAAACATGTCGAACTGCATGAGAAAGGACGAGTGTTTGGATAAAGTTAACGCTCTTCAGGTGGAGTTTGTCCCAACAAGCAGCTCTCTGCAGAGCGGAACATACTAACATGGACAGATAGAGAGGTAGACCCCCACACCAAGAACAGACTGTTCCAACATGCTGTGCAGTTATCACTGCCATGTGCAATACTCACTTTATTTTCTATCAACCACTTGGTACTTATATTATGTTTTATTCTATTTAATTATTGTGTTACTGTCTTTTTACTTCATATGTTATTTTGCTGTGACGAGATAATGTCTCCCGTTGTGGGACTAATAAAGGATTTCTGATGAAACAGAAGATACAGGATACAAAAGTTTCTTTTTGCACAGCATATAAGAAAGGTGAAATGAATGGGCTGCGTCTTAAACAAATGTTGCAGAGGTTATGAGTTCAATAATTAGTATGACCCTCGAAGGATGTTGTAAAAAAAAAATGGCCCT
Organism: Cottoperca gobio; assembly: GCF_900634415.1. Classification (NCBI taxonomy): domain Eukaryota; kingdom Metazoa; phylum Chordata; class Actinopteri; order Perciformes; family Bovichtidae; genus Cottoperca; species Cottoperca gobio. The sequence continues at coordinate 2,531,570 of NC_041371.1, read as the reverse complement.
TGATAGGAAAAAGGTTCCCCCCCCTGGTTTAGATCTTCGGTTCCAAACTGATAACAAATACAAAAAAACTATTAATAAAGATGATTTGATGAGGTGTTAGTTTCACCTCTTCACGCCTCAACAATCTGAAAAATAAATCAAATCTGTGGTCGAATCATTGCATCATTAAGCGATTAGGAGCACCTATCAACCTCCACCCAAACCTCCCAACCCCTGTGCAGCGTGTACGTACAACTGACAGTAACCCCGAGGGGTTCCCTGTCATTACTTCACAAGGACAAATTGATTGTCTGGGTTAGTAATTTAACTAATCTTCCAAAAACAAGTTTCAGTCTCCATTTAGCTTTACTTCCTCATAAAGTGCAAACCCTGATTATCAGATGTGTTTAAAGTGCTTTCCTACTGGTGCAAACTGCCAAGCAAACAAGTAAATGGAAAAAGATTTCCACACAGTGTGAGCGTACCAATAATGTCATCATTATCCTCCACAACAAATATAAAATAAAAACATAATTTGAGCTTTGGCTTGTTTGAATTATTTCCAAGTAGCAAAGTGCTTTGAGGCCTGAGACGTGATCCCCCGGCACCATCCCTGCTATTGAGTTTGCAGAAACGCACGCAGTCCCTTTGAAATTCACAGGGGCCGCCGCGCTGTGTGTACAAACACACATTGTTGACAAAAGGTTTTCCTTTTTAGAATAAGAAGGTGCTCGAGGTAAAAAGCCTCATAGGGAGTGTATACGTGTGTGTTTGCGTCGGCGACATCACAGAGGGGGTTGTGCTTGTTTGTGTGTGCACGGAAGACAGAGACTCAGTCCGGCAGTATGCCTGGGAAAAAAGAAAAGGCTTCTTAAAGGCAGTCAAATTGTTGTTGAATACACACTGTGGTCACTGAGAAGACTCTGAATCATAGTGGAGAAACTGGAAACAAGTATGCTAAAGGATATGAAATGAAGAAAAACATATGACATAATTGTGACACAGGTGATATTGTATGAGGGGTGGCAGCATGAGAACTGAGACAAGCTCATCTGAAGTGCTCATTTGTACAAAATATGTCTGTTGGTGTGGAAAATGTGATTATCTGTGAGTTAAACCTTAATGATTGGACCTGGAAAGCTCATATGATACATTTAAAGCAAGGTAGCCTAAACATCTTCCATATCCCCCGATGGCGCTCCAGACCCATATATGATATATAATCCCTTCAGCGAGTTATGGATCTGCCCTGGGGTCTATAGTGTGCTGGACGTGCCTGGACACACTCATCCAATACCTCAGCTGGCTCTTTTCAATAACTTCTGTGAAATGATGGGGCCTTTGGCACGAAACAACTTCATCTGGATTAAGAATGACCCCTTTTGCTGTAAGGCATCGGAGGGGAACTCACCGGCAGGCTCCTGATGGGGCTCGGTCATGCTTAGTTTGAAGAGATAAAATGGAGCACAGAGGGGATAAGATGGGTAGGCATGGGGATCTGGGGAGCTGCCAATTGGACAAAGACAGGAGCTTTGTCAAACTGAATTCTGCCTGTTTGCAGATAGATTGCATATAGTTCACATATAACTCAATTGGATTGGCATGAATACATGTTCAGTTAGCACCGTGAGTTGAAATGTTAATATGAAAAGAACTCGACTGATGATATTTATCTGCCGCCAAAGCTGCCTTGATTATTTTTATATTTCATTAGATAGTACACAGTAAATAATGGCAGGAAAAGCTCAGTCTGTGACAGTGTTAACACTGTTATGACAGACTTGCCGCTAAACAAACAGCGTTTGGCAACAGGTGAGTTTCACTGAGATATGGGTCTTGACATGTGACAGCAGAGTAAATCTACAGAGCAACATCTGACTGTGAGTTTAAGTCTTGTGACATCTGGGATTTACGACCAGAAGATGACAAACACCTGAAAATGAGATGTTTTTAAAAAAGAAAAAATGTCTCCAAGGGATTTTGAAAGTTACTACACTTTTTTTGTGACAAGGAAAAGAAGAAAAAGGCTTCATGATGAGCCAGAAGCACTTCAGAAAATGACGTCCATGAATGGAAGAAGGGAGCTGTTCTGTCTGAGTGATGATTGTTTCTGGCCAGACGCCAGTAAATAGAAGGGTTTTATAGAAAACTGGACTGGCTGTTAAATGACAAAATAAAAGATTTGTGGAGTTAATTGGATTGGCACAACTTCAGTGGAGGAGTTGTGGAGAGCATGTATTAAATCCATTTTGAGGAGTTTTGTTCAGCAAAAGTACAGTGACCACTTACATCAAACAGAAAGTTAATACACAGAAGTAATACTTTTCATATTTGGTTTTAAGTTTTTGCTGAGAATCTGCGAAGTTGGTCTGATATAGCATGGCATCACTTGTCACGTCAATGAAGATGTCGATTCTGTATATATTGCAACATGCATTACATTTGTTGGCCACTTGGGGGCAGCGCAGCAAACTGTTTTTGTAGCGAACTTGCTAGCAAAGTCGTCTATTTACAGCAATAATAGCATTCAATTTGAGTTGTGTCGGTGTACAACTAGCGAAAGTACATCTAATACTCTCTGGATTGGTCCCCACAAACCCTTGAGGGAAATAAATGCATCATCCACCAGCTAATTGCTGCTGGGCAGTGTACAGTTGGTTTAGCAGAGATGGTTTGCCTGCTGCTGGAAAGCCAGTTGATGAGAGTGAACCAAAACAGTTCAATTGTAGTCCATAAAACCAAAACAAGGAGCTGAAAGACACTAAAAGGCACCATAGAACTGAGGGGAACTGTAGAGTCAGGTGATAATTCTCCGCTGCAAGAGAGACCGTTACCTTATTATACTTGGCAATTTGACATATTGTTAGAAATATTGATAAATGCAGCTTTAAGCCTAACAGAACACAGTAACCAGCTACTTAATTATCAATGAGAACAAATTAACAATTCAATAGTCATAACCTTGTCTTTCTGGTAAATTAGAGAGGCCAATAAAGAAATGAACAAATCTTTAAACTGGAACTCGACATGGGTGAATGGGTGAATCTTCTACGACATGTGTCGTAGGTGGTTGCAAAGATTGGAAAAGCACTATATCGATTTACCAACAACGTACTATAGTTGGCTTCTGGTCTTCTTCTAACCGATGTTCTATTTACACATTGAATGTGTTACATTGAATGTAAACTCATGTCAGCTTTCTACATTCCTCTTGCTTTGTCTTGGTCCCGCTCTGCCTACTGCTGCACACCTCCCTAGGTAAACACTCCAGGGCTTTCTGACAGATATCAACACTTGAGTTTTGCACAACGCCCCAATCTGGCTCCCTTCCAACTGCGCTCCCTCACATCGCCGTGATTCATCGCTGGACCCTCCTTGATCTCTATCGCAAATAGGCCCTTATCAGTCTAGAAGCCCCTCTTGAGAAATCCATCCTTTTTTCATATGCGCCACACGCTCGTAAAGGAATTCCAATAAGAAGGCGTAAATCAAGGCTAACGCGCCTCTGTTCTCAAGGCTGCGGCAGAATCAACATGAGCCTGGCGTTGGGCCTGAAAGCAGGACCGTGTTGTGAAGCGGCACTTGTAAAAAAGAGTTATTTTATTTGGCTGGCTGGGCTCAACCGGTATGGTTATGTTGAACATTCTTTAGCTAATGGTCCATGTTACAGCTAGTCTGCACTCGGGGGGGGATCAAAAAATGGGAACACTTGGAAATATTTTATTCTGCTGTATCAACCTGTGTGTTGACCTGTGAACAAATATTGTAAAATATGCACACAATGTGTTGGCAAAAGTAGAGTGTTACTGAGTGCATCGTTAAGGTTTATGCACTCAAATGAAAGAAGGTCTTACACCAGAGATCAGACTGTGGCTGCACTGGGCAGCTTCCACGTGACAATGTATGTAAGTATGTGCAGGGCGTTCCTGAAAAAGAAAATCCCTCAATGAAACCACACTGAAAAAAAAACCCTCGACTTACATATGGAGATTTATTTCATGATAATAAATCTAAATGCAGTTTACCTCATGTAGCTTTAAGGGTTGTTAAAATCCTCGTATTCTACTCTATATAACATATATTCTGTATCTGTAGCTCTTTATTGACGCTTCATGATGTTTACACTGAGTTAAAACTTGCAGCTTACCGGGCTTTGATACAATACAATCATCACTCAAGCTTATTTCTTTGTATTGCATGTCTGCCAACAGCAATCTGCCTTGTGTCACTTTCAGACGTCGTCTATTATTGTTTCAGCACTTTGCCTGATGGATACTCTGTGTTCCACGCTGACAGCCCAAATGGCCGGCATTTCTCATTGAGAGTAAAGGTTTGTGCAACACACCCATGCTGCTCTCATGTGTAGTTTGGTCACAACCATCATTCATCATTCAGACGAGTCTTTCAGCACTCGATGGTGCAGGGGCAGGCCAAACAGAAGTCAGAATATGGGGCTGTTACGCCGCAGATCAGAGCGCGCTCAAACACTTCACTCAGTTGATATAATAACAGTTTTAGGACAAATAAAATGTCAAGTGCTCTTAGCAAGCACCGTGTTCGTGTTACTCTGAGCGATGTGCTGATCCAATGACGATGGCAGTGGGTGAAACTGATCTTCATGGGGAAGCATGTCTATAATTGGCACACTGCTGAGATCAATAAAAGTTCACTGAAATAAATCATACTTGTGAAAACAAACTCTTAATTCTGTTATGTTTTAGCTAGTGTTTGTCTCTCAGCAGGATTACGGCAAAAACTGCTGATTCTGATTCCCATGAAACGTGGTGGAAGGGTGGAGCATGGATTTTGGAGCGGATCCGAATTGCATTGCATCTTTCATCGACATTGCAAGATAAAGCATTTGTTGTTGAGCTTCTAATTTCTTCTAGTGTAAAGTTACCTTGTCTGCAACGACCCGCTCGACCCAATGTCAAACATTTTACTGGCCTGTTGATGATTCCTGGAAATATACTGGTGTGAAGTCTGACCTGACATAAAGACACGTTTTATTATCACATCACAACCAGACAGAAACTGTGATTTCATAGTTTAAGACTCTATGTATCTATCTGTAGCATTGATGTACAAGGGGAGAGACAGATAGACAGAGACACAGAGAGAGAGAGAGACAGACAGACAGACAGACAACAAAGAGAAGACAGACAGAGAGACAGAGAGACAGAGAGACAGACAGAAGACAAGAGAAGACAGACAGACAGACAGAGAGACAGACAGACAGACAGACAGACAGACAGCTACGTAGCTCTCAGGTGTATCACTATTCACTATACACATTTTCTCAGGAAAGCTTCAGCCGTACTTACACACACACACACACTTATCTTTCACAGACACTCGTGTATCTTTGAGATAGAAAAAGGTTTTAAAATTGTTTCGCAAACTCAAAGATCATGAGACTCACTCGGCACATTCATCACCACATACTGTATCTTTTCATTTCACACAGAAGCTTCTTTCAAACCTCGTTTACAGCGAAGTGTCTGTCCTCCTCGAGTGTCCTCGACACAACGCTGAATCTCTACCAACTGCAAAGGTGACCTTTGCCCAAAATCCTCTCCTGGGTATTAACGACGTATTACAAAGGAGAGAAAAGCACCAATAACAGCAGATAAGAAACATTTCCAAACCAAATGCTGTACATTGAAGCTCAACTTGACATTTGGGGAACTCACATGTATCAGTGATCTGTCATACATGACAGTAAATGTAAATGTGGGGTTTGTTTATCTCTTGAGATATAAAGCAAGGAAAGAGAACTTAATATATATATATATATATATATATATATATATATATATATATATATATATATATATATATATATATATATATACATATATTACTGTGAAGGTGCATACAAGCATATTTGATCTCCTTCCTCCCATTGTATTGTTAAGTCTTGTTGGAGCAAAGATCTTGTGCAGACATCACTGCTGCTAATACAAGACGATGTAATCCATCAACTTAATATTGACCAAATGACTGAAGAGAGTGAAAAGATTTCATTTTGCTTAACTTGCACAGAAACTGGATTCCATACGCATCAGGCTTCGAGTGATGCACTTGCGTCTTGTCACTTTCCACATGACTTAGTCTTATTCAAGCTCTAACGTGGTGTCAAGTGTCTCTTTAATATGCATTTGTGACATTTTCTCATGTGAGGAGTTGGACTGCGCCGCCGGTAACCATTGGAAACCACTATCAAAATATTGTGTGTCTGCGCTGAGTTCAAGAACTGCCTTTGAGCGACTTGTGAGAGGGGTCGAGCCGGCTCCAATGCATTTGCTTCCGGGCGCTTTGGATGTTGCAGTTTGATTGATGGCATTTCTCAGCTCTGTGAGGACCAGGAAATTGCATCACAAAGTGAGCGAATGGAGTCGTTGTGCTGACGGCCGTCTTATCTCTGCTTTCAGTGTGTCGTCTTTGGGGGGGTCGTTGGTTTAGTTGTCTGTCAGTGTGTGTGAATGTGTATGTTTATGGGTGCATGTGTGTCTTTGTAGAACACCCCTGATTGCATGTTCTGCATATACGTGTGTGTGTTGGGAGGGGGTAGAAATGGGTCATCCCTAATCAAGGGGAAAGACATCTCTATCAATGTTTGTTCTCGACGGATGAGAACCTTAACAATGATCTCGTCTGACATCTTCTCATTCATTCATAATGCTGTTTGCTCGCTGACTGAGGCGGGGGAGCACGGATCTGATCTGAAGATAAATCACAAAGCAGATACAGTTGATTTTACAAAGTTTTCTCCCGGGTGAAGGCACGCGCTTCATAAATCCATCTGGAGGCATTTTGCATTTGCATTTCGTTGGATTTAGCCGTCGCTCTTATCGGCTGCAAGTGAGTGAGTGCTTGGAATAAACGTAAATGTGGAAACGGTCCGGCGGAAGCGGGTCAGAGCGTCGATAGAAGATAATCAGGTGGGATAGAAAGGTGCCACATAAAGAAATCAGAGTCGGGGGGGAAATACACTGTACAGTTTGAAAGGAGCTGCAATATTATCAATTTACAATGTTCAGCACTTATTCATTTATATTCCAGTTTTATTAGCAATGAATTGTCCGTGTAGGAGGGGTGGTCGCAAAGCTTTCTTCTTTTCTCTGTTACATCTCAAAGTGATTTCTGGATGTCTGAATGATTCCTGTAGAGACTGTGCTCCATGCAGAAGACACCAGACCCCTGACCCCTGATCCTCTGGTCTTCAGTGCTTTTCCTGGTTTCCATGAAGAAGCAACATTTAGCACATCTGAACATAATTGATAAATAAGATTGAATCTTTTATGAAAGACGTGTCAGTGTTGTGAATCAGTGTTCTTGTGAGGTGCATCATTGGGTCCAGTTGGCTTACACCATTTGTAGGCTTTATCTTTCTAAACTCTGCATAATAATAATAAACTAGCAATAAAAAATGTTCCCAATCAATGAAAGTATCTTAATGCAAATGCAAGATATCATTTTGGAGCATTTCTTTACTTTCACACCAGACACAACAAAAGAAAGTCCTATGGTTGATTGAACTAAACACCTCAAAAATGGACTTTTGTGCAGTTTATATTAATATTAATGGTGCGGGTGTGTTTACATTGGACATACAGCTGCTGAAGGGAGCCTCTGTGTCCGGGGAACTGACGAAGCTTCAGTATTTTGACGCGTTGGAAGTGAGAACAGGTTGTTTTAATATTGTCACTTGTGAGGAGAGAACTTCTGCACAGTTTGAAAAGTTGTCAGATCCTTAAAAAGGTGTAAAAACAACAACTTAACATGTAGTGGAATTATGTTTTTCTCTAATGTTTTTATTCCTTATCTTTCAAATCATGTTGCATGCAACCCTAAAGATGTATCTTATCGTATCTCTGTCATTTAGTGGTTTTGCCATAATTTCATTTTTAGAATCCAAACATTTTCCTCTCCCATAACTTGTACCCAAGAACCTTTTAATCACAGACGCCCCGATCATTCTACAAGACAACACTAAGTGATAAATGAATGTGTTCTCACAATGCCTTTAAACTTAATCTATCAAGTGGACCCTGAATGTCCCGTCCTGAACTGAACACATCAGCACTTTCCCCCCCTGTCCTGACTTCCTGAATGTCGTGTCAGCAAAGCACCACCCACCGTGTCGGGGATTACACACTGCGTGTGGCCGCTACAGATTCTTGACTGGCACTATTAGACCCCCCCCCCCACCCCTCTATCTCATCCGACACCTTCCTCCCTCCCACTCCACGCTCCCCAGGCAAAGGCAGCGGCACTATTTTCGGCCTCTAGGCCTAATGCTTGACATACTAATTATATAACAGCGATGCAAGCTCACTTTTTTGCTGCTCCATTTCTTTTCTGTGCCATAGTTTAGTGTTACGCGCACTCTTTCTTCGTCAGCACACTGCCCTGCTGAGCTCCATGTGGACTTCTGCTCCTCCTGGAGACGTACAGACTCACACACACTGTCTGTGGCATGCCGGGTGCAGTGTGTGCAGGGTTTCCCACATAGTACTTCCTGTAAGCACTGGATTTAGCAGCTGAATAATACTATTTTACCTAATAAAAGTGCAACTCTCTCTTCTTTTAACTTCATTATAAAATCTTACATCACAAGAACCAAACGTAGGCTTTAACCCTTTCTCCTCAGATGTTGCATTTCTTACCAAAACGTCTCCAGCTCCAGACTAATTTAATCAAAACGTTGGAGAACAAAGAAAACGCTGTGAACACAAAGCCTGCAGATCAACAATGCAAAATATATGCATATATGTATTATTGTGGTAAATATGCATGCAGCAACACCTTTGTATATTTACCAGATACACACATGGACTGATAAAGCCAAAGAATGTGAATAGTTTTCAGTAACAGCCGGGATGTGAAGTAGAAGATTGGAGCATTTTACTGAGAAAATGATGCGAGATTTGGTGGCAAATTGCAGCCTCTTTATCTCTGCTGGTGAACGTGCACAGAAGCTTCCCCAGAGTTCATGCATGTGTGCATACTTGTTACTTCTATGCGCTTATATATTTGTGCTTTGCAAAGCTGTATGTGTGTCAGTGATTTACATCCAGTATTTACTTTGTGCTTATCAGTTTACCAAATATTTACTGATCACAAAGGCGAGTGTGTGATTGTCAGTTTCTCAGAATGACCAACGCAGACTGCTACTTTTAGTTGTTGTTGTCCATCAAGGTGCCAAATAAATGTGGGTTTAATTGAATGTAAGTGGTGCTTTTGACTCTATGGATCACAATGTTCTTCTATTTCCCCCAAAACAATAATAATTGTATCTTTGTTTCGATTAATTCTATTACAATAGCTGCTTTTAAACTTAATATCTTGCTCTAAAATGCAGTGAAATGCTGACCTGTGACCTTGTGTGCTTGAGTGACCTGTGAGATGCTTGTATGTACGGCAGGTTTGTTCTTGGTTGGACTAATGGTGATCTATAGTCAGACCCACTGATGTATTCTTACTGAGCTCAGACACAGGAAGTCTTATTGAATTGTTTCAATAAAAAAGCTTTTTTGAATGTTTTGTTGCCATAATCACGTTTTCATTTGTGCGTCTTGCATTTCTCTTTTAATCCTTTCAAAGCACTCTGCAACCTTTTTAAGGAATAATGCTTATAAACAGTATCTATTTGAGCGTATATGTTTTGCGGCTTTATGTTTCTATACGTGCCTGACACAGAGTATTTCCATTGGAGTGTTTCCCAGTCCAGGTTTGTGTTCATGCTTGTCAGGATGCATTTGAGAGCTACATACAGCTATATATACACGTATGCACCTGCTTGAATGTGTTAAGTGTGTGTACATGTGTGTGTGTGTGTGTGTGTGTGTGTGTGTGTGTACATGTGTGTGTGTGTGTGTGTGTGTGTGTGTGTGTGTGTGTGTGTGTGTGTGTGTGTGTGTGTGTGTGTGTGTGTACATGTGTGTGTGAATATGTGCAGCTAACAAGCAACGCAGCAGCTGACAGAAAACATTATTCAAATCATGCTTATCCCCCTCTGACTGCTAAAACCTGACATTTATCTTCAACGCAAGCCCCTGCTGAAGCTAGTTACACACACACACACACATACACACACACACACACACACACACACATGCTGGAACGGAGAATTTGGACCACTGTGTGCACTCTCATTCAGAAGCCCCTGTGGGATTTGACTCTGGACCCTTGCAAGGTGTTGTTATTGTTCCTCTCTTATTCATCAAATATTTAATTTGGGTCGATTCCAGATTATTGACGGAGAAAATTAAAAGAGGCTGATTTTTGTGGCGCTTCCCATCAAGGAGTGTCCTCTGTCCTTCCTCTGTGTGCTGTGTTGTTACTTCTGGGACTGCGCTCAAGGATTTCGGAGTGTTTGTTGAGCACCCTCAGCCACCCCCCCCCCCCCCCCCCCACCCTCTACCACACATGCCTCTTGCTTTCACACTGCTGAGCTACAAGGACAAATGAATTTGAAATACTTGCAAAAAGAATGAAGCAGTATTTCATATCAGCTCTGTGTGTGTGTGTGTGTGTGTGTGTGTGTGTGTGTGTGTGTGTGTGTGTGTGTGTGTGTGTGTACGTACGAGTGTGACATGCATGTTTGGTGCTTCGGTCACTTGTTTTAAAATGCAAATCTTTGTCAATGAAAACTGTAAAATAATAATAATAATACAAATAATAATACAAATAATATTAATAAAAAATTATAATAAAAATGTAATTATAATAATTTTCTCAGTATAAGCGTCACACGACAGGCGCAAAGAAACAGATTTATTTTTTAATAAATGATATTGTCTGTATATTTATTAATTTAATCATATTAGCTCCGTGGTGTCTTCTCTCAACTATGACTTTAACCAAATTATTTCTTATAACTTATCTATATCATTTCTATAACTCTTATCAAAGCAGCTTTAACCATTTTTGTTGATGAATAAGTCCAATAATTCACTCTCCTTTTATCTCTTGTTTGGTCTCCACCCACTCATTAAAAATCTCTCGCTGTGTAGCTCTGAATGTTACCTCTCTCCCGTGTGGTGCTGGACACACAGCATCTAAGTATTCATCTTTCTTGAGCGTCTCTGCTCGAGCTGTGTTGTTAAAAAAGACTCAATCAAGCAGTTTATGGTGAAGCGCCCAAAACAATGAGCTGAAAGAAGCTAAAACAGGCTAAACATTGCGTTAAATTGATGCTTTCACATTATGAAGAGTTATTCAATTCAACGGGGTAATGTGCCGATTCTTTGAAAGTGTGTTGACAGGTTTTGGTGAATACTACTGCATATGTGAAAAGACTTATATAAAACTCTTTGTGGATCCAGAGGACGCTGCGCTACTTCTTGGAAATGTTAGTTTTAAGTTTTAAAAACTGTGAGTGAGGAGTTAGTAAACATTCCTCATCTCTGCATGAGGCTAGCAGCTTGAGGCTACTTTACCTGCTACTAGCATAACACACCTGACTCTCTGCCGGAACTGTTGGCAGTCGAGTTGCATTGTGGGTAATGATGTGGGTAACCAGGACAAGGAAGAAGAATGCATTATCTCTGTTTTCTGCTGAAATAAAAGAACGTGTGTGGATCCGGCGGGGGGGGGTTGGTGCAGTCCTGGGTCAGAGCCCTGACGCTGGGTCTTGCGAACGCTGACTTTTGAGTCACTACAGCCACTGAGTGAAGGTCCGTCTCCGGCGCTGCCGTCCGCTTCCCTCCCGGCAAAGCAGTCGCTCGGCGTCGGGGAGCGAGGCGGAGGGATCACAAGGTGAACTGCACATTGTGAGTCTGACAATGTTTAGCACAATGCTTTATTGGTACAGTACTGTTTTCATACAATACTGTTTTAATCTTTTGAAACCCAATAATCCTATTAAATCTCCCTTGAAGCTTATTTGCTTGGAAGTCATACATAAAAGATTCTGTATCTGCTTGTTCTAGTGCTTTAGGCTATATCACACTTACGCTGTTCGAATCCAAGACACATATCGAATGGAAACTTCAATTCTTGGACTTTGATCATCCGAAATCCAAGATTTTTTTAAATGTAGGTCTTGGTACGGCCGATCAGCAGGACACACGTCCCAGTTGTCTTTGTTTCATTTAGCTTCACAACGTGGACTTTGTATTTGAGAGAGTTGGTGCTTTGTTGTCAGAGACAGAGTATGATCTGGCGTGATACGTTGAAGTGCTAAAAAGCCACACATCTCTGTTTCTTGCACTGTCTAATAGCTGAGGCGATAATAGCTGTGAAGCAATGATTAAGTGTTTTAGTTCAGGGTTTTCCTTTAACGCTCGATGAATGAGCGTGATGAATGTAGGATAGATGGAGATGAAGGCTAACGAAGGATGATGATAGATGAAGCTCCGGGGACGAGGGTTAAAGGCGTATTACTGAGGAATCTACCTCGCGTGTTATTACAACTTTTGAGCTCTTCCTGACATTCTTTCAGATTTATTTGAGGTTGTAATGTTGCAAATCGCCATCAATCCAATTTTCAATTCATTACTTCCAAACAGAACATGATCGGAAATCATGTTTGTGACGAGACCACACACGATCTGCTGGTGTTGTGCTCACTACTGTTCAATACCCGTGAAGAATGTTATCTATTCTTATCTATTCATAACTGAAAAGCAACACTGAGGCGCCTGGTCAAGGTTGAAGGGACTCCCCCCTCCCTTCATGCACACAGTGGAACAGCCCAAAACAAAAGATTCTGCTTGTAAACAGACTGGAAGCAGCTGACTGTGAGGAATGGCTTTCTGTGTGTGTGTGTGTGTGTGTGTGTGTGTGTGTGTGTGTGTGTGTGTGTGTGTGTGTGTGTGTGTGTGTTTGTGTGTGTGTGTGTGTGTGTGTGTGTGTGTGTGTGTATGTGTGTGTGTGTGTGTGTGTGTGTATATGTGTGTGTGTGTGTGTGTGTGTGTGTGTGTGTGTGTGTGTGTGTGTGTGTGTGTGCTTTTGAATGAATGAAGGCATGAAAGTGGAAATAGACCATGTGTTTTCCTGTGTGCTCATGCGAGAGGGTAAATAATTGATTCATATTACAGAAATGGAGACAGCTTGACACTGTGTGCGTGCACATAGATACAGTATATGTACACCATTAGTCTGCATATATACTGTACATTTCTATTGCTTGGAAGCAAATAAAAAAACACTGAAACAGGTGAAGAAAGTCACCTGGCTGAGCAAAATAGCAGATATACAGTATGTGTTTATGACCGCTGAAACATTAGTCAATTAACCAATTAGTGGATCAACAGAAACATTAATAACAATACAAGACAATAACTGTGATTATCGCTTAAAATGTCGCTGGATCCTGATTTTTAATGGGATAATTAACTGATGTTCCATGTTTTATATCGATTGTTTGGACAAGACCTCAGCCTGGGCTGGACATTAAAGTGGGCAAACGAAAATATTTCCAGTTTGTCCAACAGAAATCGGCACGGTGAAAGAGAGAAACAGTGCATGTGCTTATGGGAAAGTATGACAGGATGCCTGCGTTTATACATGTGTGCGTGTGCGTGTGTGTGTGTGTGTGTGTGTGTGTGTGTGTGTGTGTGTGTGTGTGTGTGTGTGTGCAGCAGCCATTCAGCACATCAGGTCCTCCGTGGCTTTGTTCCCCTGCCACACAGTTTTCCAGTCAGGAGCCTCTGCGTCTTTACAGCGTCCACAGTCAATACTGACATCTCAAACGGAACCGCAGGCCGACGTGAGCTGCAGATAGTATCGAACCAAGAGCACTGACACTTTGTCTGCAGGGACCGGGACAATTCTGCACCGCTCTCTGAAATTGGTGCGACAGAGCGTTGCAGTGTCTCTTTGGGGAAATGCAGCATTCCTACTGGCTGTGGCAACATTTGACTCTCAACAGCAGTGCAGTGGGGCAGAGAGTCGGAGCGGCTTGTGAACGTACCTCCAGTCTGTATAACGGTAAACTTATATTCACATAATGGACGTAACCATCTGTTCAGTTTTGCAAACCAAACAGCCGTACTTCCTGGTTCAGTTAGTTGAGCACAAAATTTTGGATTTTAACCTCCAAACAAGTGCTTCTGACTTGTTTTTCTTTACACAATGGGGCTAAAAGAGAAGCACAGCTCCCTCCATGCAACACACACACACAGACATCGTATAAGTAAGACAAAGACATTAGAATGGAACGGACCTGTGCGATCATCTAACGCCTTTTTTTTTGCAGCAATGTTGCCAGTCCCAAAATCATGATAGAAATAAAAGTAAATTCATGTGTAGTTACAGTTTCTCACATTACATTGAGCTCAGTTTCAGGGCGTGTCACAGGCAAGCAGTCTGATCAATTGTGCTGTAAAGATGTCATCAATCAAGCTGAGTCATATCCATCACATCAGGCGTGACAACAACACGACTGAACCCGGTGTCATTTTTAATAAAAGGTCAACTCTGGTGCAGTTTGTCCAGAACCCAAACGACACGAGGGGCTTCTAATTTAACGCTGGCTTTCGCTGCCAGGTGCCTTAATATCCTGAAAATGGGACACATGACTGCCTGGGTGAGATACCTGTAAATCAAGCACCACTCCTCGAGAGCTCCTCCTTCACTGACACCTCTCTCCCTCTACTGGAGTCTGTCGCTGAGTCCGTCCATCCTCATCTCCCTCTCTTTCTCCCACTCTGTCACTGTCCTTATTCCTCTACATCTCTTCCCTTTCACGTTCCTTGTGTCTGCTCACTCTCGCCCGCTCTCTCTTTCCACCCACTCCTTTTCTATTTATCTCCTTCTCACAGCCAACGTCCATTCATCCCGAACCATTGCCTAAGTGCAGCGTGAAAGGACGACAACAAAATAAAAAATAAATAAGTCAAGACGGCATCACGCTGCCTCTCCAGATGATATCTGCTTTTATCTGTGAAAGGAAGCATTACAAATCCACTCACTCCCCCCCCCCCCATGCTTTTCTCTCTGAAACTTCTGTTTCTATTATAAGACTCTTATTTGAACAATGAGCACGAGGTAATCACCTATCATATTTCCTGTTTGCATTCTTCACCCCCAGTGTATTTGAAGCTGCTGCTCTCCCCCTTCTCATTTCCACTGTTCTACCTCGTGGAGGTGACTGTTGAACAAAACCTGTCAAACAACTTGGAAAGATATACAATTAAAACAACAAGCAACGGGAACATTCTGTTTTAAAAATATATAATGGACCACTGCTGATGTGCATGTGAAAGCCACATGTGACATTTACATAAAGTCGTTTTTTTGCATCATGTGTATCATTTAGTTTTGCTATATCCGTCTATATAGCTATATTTCCAAGATGGCTGAAGGTTTTGGCAGAAAACTGCAATGATTGGTCAAATTTAGCCAGAACTCTTCCAGGGTGAGCAGAAAAATAATTAGGATTTTAATAAATGCAGTCAGCAGGTCTTTGGTTGGAATGAAAACCTGCAGACTGTTGGCTCTTCAGGGCACATGCTGGCTCCACCGGCGACTCGAAGCACGACAAATTAAATGAAGGTAGTCGCCACAGAAAAGGGATCTTATTTCTCTCTGAACACAACAATGTAAAATAGGAAATCTCTGATGCAAAGAGCCGGCTCTTGGTTGAGAAGGAGCCTCTTTGGGCTGTTGCTGCCTGCCACCAAAAGAATAGATCAAATGAGGGATGCACACAATGCAGTCAACGATAAACTGAAGCCAATTATTATCTTTATTTCACCGCCCCAGGGGCCCCAGCGGGCCGCCTCGACCCGGGCTCTGCGATGGACGAGGGGTGGAAGTGGGTATATGGTGATGTGTACGCGTTGGTCGAGGAGGGGGTGTTGGGAGTGCACAGAGCAGCGAGTCAAACGCCCCTGGGAAAGAATCAGCCACCCGGCGCTCCAGTCACCATAAAAGCATCATGAAGCCTTAGCTCCTCTCTTTCCTTTTTTTTTTTATTTCCATAAGAGCAAGCTGGCTATTAACTATTAAGAGGCCGATCCGCCGAGCAGACTGTTGCTATAGGAACAAGCAATAAAGAAAGTCTGGGAGTCCTCCGGGGGAGGGTGGTGCAAGCGAGGTTGCACTCAAGGTCATGTTTGCGCTGACCCCCGCGGCCTCGTTACAATATATATGACCCATTTATGTCTCCATCCACTGTTGCGGCTGACCTTGGTGTTTACGAGGCCGCCGCGGCAGAAAAGGCCATCATGCAATTGGCCTGATTCATGTGACAAGTCGGCTAAACAACGGGCTTGTTACCCCCCGACACCCCCGCATCGCTAGCTCGTAGCGGTTGCGATATATCTGCTCGCTGAGATATATTAGCTCTGAGCTCAAGGCGTTATTTTGACAGGTAGATTTAGTTACCTGTTAGGATCGATACGCGCTCCTCCACCAGTTAACACACGCACTGCTTCATGTGTGATGGTGACATTTTCCAAAATGACATTATAGATTTTGTGGAGCTCAAGCTCCATTATGAAAATTTTCCATAGCAAAAGGCTATTAAATAAAAAGACAATACTATAAATCATCACTCACCGTTTATCTGTGACCCTTTCTTTTGATGCCTAAATCCAATCTTTGTTTTTTTTTTTCATTGGCACCGAAGTGATAACAGAGATGGTTTGTTTTGTATAAATCACTTCCTGTAACCTGCAGTAAGCTGGTTGTCTACCGAGGAAGCAGGAGATGAAAGGCCAACACAGGTTCTAAAAACAGCAAACATCAGCGTTGCCTTTTGTTACGGAAGATCGTCAGGTTCAGTTTCTGCTTCCTCGGGGCCTGTGGATGCTCTTGTGGATGCTCTTGTGGATACTCTGTGGATGCTCTGTGGATGCCGGTTACCTCAGCCTCGGGCAGGATGACAGCTCATCAAGATGACTGACAAGTGTGTGAGAGTGTGAGACTTAACGATACACTCCCGAAGCCGAGAAAGTTGACTTTAATAGCTTTTAAGAGTGAGATTCATTTCATTAAAAAGATCTGTTTCTGATCATTTCTTCAGAATTTATAGATGGTTTTACTCTTTGCTGTTATGTTCCTGCGCTGCGTTCCTCACACATCACCTGTCAATCAATCAGTGTGGGCGGTACTGTGACATCGACACACTTTGTCACAAGAGTCGCAGCACGATTAGCATCAGTGTCATCTGAAGAAAAAGGTCCTCCGTACTTCGACGAGGACAAAATCTATTGTTTCTCATCATTTTCCCAAGAAAGACCGAGATGAGAACTCGTGAAATGACATTAAGCTGCTTACAGCTGTCAGTTTATCAATCTGTTGCTACTAGCAACCCCTGCTGGCACAGCTCTAAAGCCGTTTAACTGACATTACTGACATCAGACGCAGTTGTCAACGCGCTGCACTCTGTTTCCATCTTCATTTTGACTTTGGCCCATACCGATTTCCGTGGAGGGGATTGGATCCAATCCCTCCGGAGCAGTTCACGTCTTTACGTCGACGTTGATGCGTTGCCATGCCAACATACTGAGTGGAGTTGCCCGGGCCAGACCTTTGAATCAACGCCACGCCATCGAGGTGACTGGGAAACTGGAGTTTAACGAGTTGACAATTCTGTCTGATATTAGGGAGAGAGTGGAGCCGAGCGAAGTAAGAACAAAATACGATGTTGGGCGATAATTACGACTTCTTCTTCTTCACGACGCCGTTAGTTTCGCCCCCCCCCCCCCCCCCTAATGCCGACTGGCTCAATCTTTCTAAACTGAGAAACTGCGTTTTTTTAAAGCCACAATGCCCGACGAATAAGTCAAGTCGATGGAATCTGCGGATTCAAAGGTCTGGACGCCGGCAAACATCCAGCGTCTGTCCGATCTGACGGCCATCTTTACTGGATCCTTGTCTGTAAGAACTGTTTTATTATAGCCGTGATCTTTTTCTGCGATCAGTTTACTGCTAACGAAACTAACAAACAGCCGTTAAACTAACGTTAGTTGTCTGAGGCTAACGTGTTCTCATACAACATTTAGTATACGTGGTAAAGTACAGTTGGTTTAACAGTTTTACTTCTTAATTTGACTTCTGATGGAGGCTGATTCTTGGTTTCTTCCTGGCATGAGGGACAATACGTTTAATTCTTACACTACATTGGGTCTTAATCTTGTTCATATTACCTTATTTCTTTCTGATTTGTAGTCACAATCATTGAATGTGTTTGCCAATATTGTTTCCACATTTGTTTCCCATAAAACCTCAAAGACCAACTGCTGTCTTTGACCTTTAACCGGCCTTTAGGGGGGTTCACCCGCCGCATAGCTGTGCTGCTAATTAGAGAAGGCAGAAGAAATGCAGGTGAGGTTCAGGAAAGATTGTGGTCGTAGATCATTACATTACATTACAGGTCATTTAGCAGACGCTCTTATCCAGAGCGACTTACAGTGAACTAACTACAGGGACAGTCTCCCAGGAGCAGCTCAGGGTTAAGTACCTTGCTCAGGGGTACAATGGTGGTCAATGGCAGCCTGGTATTGAACTCACAACCATCTGGTGTTGTATTTGGAAGCCGTACCACTAGACCACTAGGCCATCACCACCGAAAAGATCAGGAAACGAGAACTGAACCTTTCTGTTGGTGTTGTTTTGGTCCAGAATGAATATTTCTACGACCGGATGTAACAGCAGATGCTTCTTCAGGTTGTCTGCTGGAGGTTTCAGGAGATGTAAAGCACATCATTCCCTGTGTTTCTGTGGATCTAAATAGCTCCAACATGGTGTATCTGTGTCCCATTTTGTTACTATATAATAATTCTAAGAAGGTTTAATTGTGTTTTCACAATGTGAAGGTGCATCGAGACATTTAGGAGCTACTTCCAGCTACATGTGGTGTAACAGGGTGAGGAAGATCTTTTACTTTTACTAAGTTTAACTGGCAGCAGCATCCCGAGTCTGTTGGCGGACAATACATCATTTCCTGTTGGTACAAAACAGGACTAGCTGTAGAAGTAGTATACTACGAAAGCATATATGTTACGCAAGTATGTGTTGAACTGGAAAATAATGCACAGCATGTAATTTGAGACGTGTTACTAATCTAAAACCAACACGCAGTCTAACACAGCACAAACACGAACACATTACAGCATAGTTTCACATAAAACTGATTATAAACCTCATAAAAGTAGCGTTTACTGCGGGGCTGTTTAATTAGACTACATTAGTTTTCAGCTAGGTACCAAATTGGCCACTGAGAACAAATAAAACCCTTTTAAGTTATGTGTTTGATTATAAATGTTCATATCCGTCACAGATCATACATAATAGAATCACAGATCATAAGACATACAAATGCTGCCAGTTCCATTAAACGCTCTTCATATGTAGATGACAGAAATTTGAGGATTTGTTCCAAGGTTCATATAAACAATTTGCATATCCTCATAAAACTGCAGAGATATGAGACTCTTCATATATTCCTGCCACTGATGTGGAAAGTGTGGTTTACTGAGCTGTGTTTGGTGATAAAACTGCTGCAGAAAAACACATGCAAACGGTTCCCTGAACGTCACAGTAAAGCAGTTTTGAGACCATGTTGTGTTGACAGGTTTTAGAAGCTCTTTCCTCAGTAGCTTGACGCATAAATTCTCTCTCCTTCCATCCTTATATGTCTCTTGTCTTTGAACACACACACACACACACACACACACACACACACACACACACACACGCACATCCTCCCACTCGATCCCACACACTTTGCTGACTTTATTTTCTCCATTGACTCTTTTCTCAGATTAATTTTGTGTTTTTGTTTAATTAGACACCTTTTGTATACATCCTCCACCGTGCAACAGATATCAAAGATGCATTCTGATACTGAGTCTTGACAGTTGATACAATGCAATTAATCTTCAGTTTGCGTCGTCGTCGTCCCCCCCCCTTGACCCTCCACTTCACTTTCCCAGCATTCCCCCTGAGGTTGCAGTGCCGCATGGGTCCCAGCTGCATGGAAGCAAGCCTGAGTGCATCTTGTCGTTTCCATCGCAACCTCTTAAGCCACAAGCGTCTCTGGGTGCCGCGCATGAGGATCTATGTTGTGTTTACACAGAGAAAGAGCAATGTGGTGATTAAAAAAAGAAGCAGAAAGCACACACACACACACACACACACACACACACACACACACACACACACACATATATATACACACACATGGACAGACAGCACAGAAAATGACAACACTTCATTTGGAAATTCACAAGCTGCATTGAGATCGGGGAGATGTCGAGCCCGGGTGTCATTTTGTATGAATAATTCCTTTTATTTGATTATGCACTTTCAAAAGTTGCCTCTTTTGATCAGGATGGTGTCAGGCTGTTCACAGGTGCGGCTGCGTCCTTGTAGCTCCGTATTTCATAGGATTGTGTATTTGATGAGTTCTGTTCCAAAATGCTTTAAATTCACTCTGGGGGGGGGAAACAGCCTATAGAAGTCATCTTTGCAGAAACACTACCTGGGTCATAAGCCTCCAGTTGCTTTTATTTGAATCTCAATGAGAAACAAGGTTTACTGGAAGTTTGCTGGTTCAAATCTTAGTCCAGTGAAAGACAAACGTTTTCCTCGCCAGCCGTCCTTGAGCGAGACAGCAGGAGTGATTGTGAAGCTTTACTCACAAAAAGCACACATTTGTGAACCTTTAGCCAACTTTCTTCAATTAAAGGTGCATTTCCACTCCTTTATTTAATGTCACTAGCCAGCTATTAGTCTTGGAGTTGATGGAGATTGTATCCACTCACCCCCCCCCCCCCAGTCCCATCACAGTACACTTATCAACACAAACTAATGAAAGAAAGTGAACACGCTGCAATCATCAAACGATGAACATGTTGATGATAAGCTACTTAGCAATCAGGGCCTCTTAATAAGTATTTATTGGGAGCTAATAGGCTTTAGGCCAATGCAACCATTAGCAGGTAATTGCTAATTAATTAGCTTTGCACACTCATACAATTAGATAAATATGAGGCCATTAAGGAATAACCGATCGGTCGTTAGTGTCAAGTATGCAAATAAATGTTTACTCATTAGGGGAAATCTATCTGTGGGATAGCGTTGGGAGTTTTTGTCTAACTTGGGTGTATAAAAGATTTCATTGCCTTTGAGCCAAAACAAAACTGTATCTATTTTAGAGATATTTTGTTAGCTACTTTCAAAGCTAATTGTTCATTTGACTCCCGACTTGCAGTCATCATTAATATGCTTGAATTGAACGCAAGTGTTTTTGTTGTGTCTTGTGTTTTCTTCCTGCGGGTATCTCGGCTCACAGCTCTGAGGAGGGCTTTCTGCGTAACGCAGCGCTGAACATTTACCAAAACCTGAATAGGAACGACTCTTTTTTTATTCGGCACAAGCAGAGACGAAAATACTACTGAGAGCCGGCTGCGAGAGGAGAGACAGAAGACGCAGTGAGAAAAGCAAAAGCAGAGCTCGGTTCAGTGGAACTGTGACAAGGAGACGACAGAAGGAGAAGTTCTTGTTTCAGTGAACTACTTAGGCTCTGCAGCTGCAGATAATGCTGTACGTCATGTTGTCTGCATTCAGAAAATGAAAGAAAACATACATAGAGTCACATATTTAGTGCAATAGTCAATATTGCACTATGGAATCTCATCGCAGATCAGTAGGATTCAATCAAATCGTCAATAATATCTAAAAACACATCATCTGAAACAATAGACTCAACACTGAACTCCCCCTTCATGGAGGCCAATAAGGAGCATGGGGGGGGGAATGGGTGAAGCAATAGTGGAAGAATTTTAGTTTTATATTTAATATTTTATCTACTAATCTTTTAAATTCTGGATCTGGTATCTGGACACTATAATAAACACGCAGACTTGAACGCCACATTCTCTACCAGGTATGAACAATCTGTAATGTGAGCGGGAGCGATGTGTTGTCATCTTTGCATTTAGTATTTCTTCTCCAACAAGAGTAAGATTGACTCCAGTCGGGATGTAGTGTTGTAAAGTTATTCTATATACATTAAAAACGTCTGGTCGCTAACTCCACAGTTGTTTTTGTCTCACCTTTAAAACTGCTGTTTCTACTTTGTTTGATTATTGCTTTACACGTTGAGTGAAGGGAAATTAAAAAGTAGTTTTTACAAAAACAGACATCTGAACCAAGTTAGACTGACTGTAAACTGCTAGTTGCATCCAGGTCAACGTCCTGCACGTCAGATGAAACGGGTAACCGAACGGTAAGATTGAATTGTTCAGTTCTGAGAGTGTTTAGTACTGTGCAATAAGAATAACGTTTGTGTAAGTGTATTTTAAAACAAGTTTCCAAAGAGCGGGCTGCGGCGCTCGGACAGTGAAGTGATTTAAACATTGTTTATCGAGCCAACTGTAGTTCAAGTTAAGCTGTAACAATGCAGCCTCCAAGTGAAGGTCAGTGAAACGGTGTGTAAAATAAATGACAGTGAACGTTTTGTTCTCAAGGCGAAGCTCCTCATACAAATGGTTTTACAACTGCAATTCATGTTTACACAGTTGGAAGGCAAAAGGACAGACTCTTCTAAAGGTGTGTGTGTGTGTGTGTGTGTGTGTGTGTGTGTGTGTGTGTGTGTGTGTGTGTGTGTGTGTGTGTGTGTGTGTGTGTGTGTGTGTGTGTGTGTGTGTGTGTGTGAGGTGGGCGATAGAGACAGAGATTATTTTATTCACTCGTAAACAGAATTAATTAAAATCACAATAGCATCAAGACTGAGATAGAAAAAAATTAAAGAAATTGTGATTTTAACAGATTTAATAACGCTGATTAATATCTAAATGAATCACATTTCTTCACTCGTAGTCGTTCCCTATATTCTCAATGCTTATTCATGCCAACTGCATGAATGAATAAATGAATATCCAGCCAGATGCTTTACATGTCACAATGATAATTGACATAGCAACATGTGAGTCGCAATTTAATGTCCTGTTATTCACTGCTTGTGCTTTTTATGTTGTAAACAGGAAGAGAGCGTGTTCTCCAAAAACTTAGAATACATTGATGTAAAAAGGTGTCAATGGATTCACTGTGATCACATTGATTTAGGCTTCAACTGCAAAATACGTTTTAAAATCCATCCGTGGTTCAGCCTGTAAGAGAACAGCAAACACTTTTCTTCCTCGCTAACACGATTAATGTCTCCAACAGATAGATGGAGATGCTGCGTAATCCACATCTGAATAGTAGCACTAGCTGGTTGGAAAGGCCGCCATTTCCAGGATTTCCGGCACCACTTACACATGCCTCCAAAGTGCACGCAGAAGATCATCCCGGCCATCGTGGACGACCCTGAAACACTCCGGTCTAACGATGAAGTTGCTCTGCATACTTCAGGTGTTGCAGGAGTTTTACCTCTTCAGTGCACCTTGGATGTTGGTAGAGTTGTGCATGAAGTTCCTACCCGACTGTCGGAACACTTGGCCCGGCAACATTCAGGCCTGACAAACAACCATGTTCACGGCGCTTTTGGGTCGAGCCAACATTTGCTAAAGAAAGACTTTTAAATGCATACGTGTCATAACGGCAATGACAACCATGGATTTAATGTTTTTACTAACACGTTTATATTAGAAGATTAGACAATGCTAGTGAACAAGTTCCACTCTGTGTGTTACCTTTGGTCTAGGGTCGGACAAAGCTTAGTTCCCCTCAGCTCCTGGATGCCTATGGGATCATGATTATAATATTAAATCCCATAGACATTCAACAACTGAGCCAAGATAACCTAAAATTGTCATTTGACGTAAACTCGGACTGCACCAATTGCATTAAAAAGTATGTTCTAGGACATTTATTAGTGTCAGACATTGAAAAACTGGGGAAAAACTGTAGAATTCCCCCAAATTACTGAATCTCTGAACCATCTCTTCAACCAAATCACTCACACTTATGCGATGCCATGTACACTTGGTAGCTTTAGAACGTTTTTAAGCCAGTTGAGCTAAACATGTTAGGCTCAATCTCTCCAAATAAAACCAAGAGAGTATAATAAAACGTTTGAATGTGTCCCTTCTGTGTGGAGTTTGCATGTTCTCCGTGTGTTAGCGTGGACTTTGTCAGGGTACTTTGGCTTCCTCCCACAGTCCATAAACATGGAGGTTAGATTAATTGTTGACTCTAAATTGCCCGTAGGTGTGAACGGTTCCGTCTCCATGACCTCTCTAAGGACCTACGCAGCCTCTCGCACAACATCAGCTGTAAGAGAGTAAGCGGTTACAGGATAAAAGATTGTATAGATGCATTCCTTCAGGTTCATCCTTCAACATAAAGCCACGATTCACGTTCAGCTCCTATATATCTGACAAGCCTAAAAGGGGTCTGACAGAAATAGCTCTCAAGCTGACAAAGAACAACAAAGTGATCAAATCAGCTGAGGTTTTTCCTACAGCTGCAACTGAGCACTGATAGAAATAGAAGCAGTAGTCTGAGCTACAACACAACACACCTTCAGCCTCTGCATACAAACAAAGCTTCAAACACGCCTTGAAATGAACCCAGGCGTTTCAGTGTGACCTGAAAATATAACATTCCGTTTTCAGTTTTTTGGAGGGGGAGTAGAAGAACGAGGAGAATTAAAGATTCTCTTGTCCCACTGATGCAAATAAAAACCAAATAAATGTATTCTTTCATCAAAGCAATATGTAAATGACGGCACTCTCAGGATAGGGTTCCTTGAGGACTCGCTACCGTAGCACATCTGAGTCGCTGAGGGTTTGCTGGTTATTTTTTTCCCCTCACTGTTGTGGAGGCTCAGCTGAGGCAAACGAACGCCCCGTAGTTAGTTCTGTCGTGGAAAAAAAAAAGCGGTAGAAAGAATTTATGCTTTTAATTAAGAAAGTTGCGTGGCCTTGGAGGGATGTTACTCCATTCGTGTCACCTGGGGAGCTAGCAAGTTGTGCTCTGTGTGTGTGTATGTGTGTGTGTGTTTTGGTTTGGGTCGAGTGTATTCATTGTGGTCTTGGGTGTTTGTTTTAGAAAGAAATGACAGATAGAGTACGAAAAATGTTGTAAACTGCCTTGTAAATGTTGTTTCTCATGAGTGGTGATGCCAATACAGCTAAACAAAGTGGGCAGAGAATGAGTTATGGGACAAAGAAAAAGATAAAGACAAGAAAGACGATGTAATAAGAGAGACATGCACACGAGGAGAGAGATGAGAAGCACAGGTATCAAGATGTAGAAGTAATAATCTGAAGTATTGACACGTACATGCTACTCTCTCACAATATAGCATTGTAATGATTCAGCCAGAACATTTCTTTCTTCAGAAAGTCCCAAATTTAATCTGGAACCTGGAAACTCACAACTCTGACATACTAAATTACTAGCATGTTAGCTTAAGAGCTAATATGTTAGCAAACAGTTACGCTTTTACATCCAGCCGACGAAGAGCTTTTACGCTTCTATGAAAGTCCGATATTAGCTCTGCAACAACTCCCGAACGAATATCCTCTAGTGATGTTGTCACTTCACACTTTGATTTAAAAGAATAGTGCAGCTTTAGAAAAAGGAAGAATAATGTTAGCTGTTCCTACAACCTCACAATGTTGGAATAACCCGACTGATTCCTTTCATCGCCGACGTTACGTTGAGTTGTACTGATGTACAGTAGAATGGAGCTTGTAAAGTAAGAAAGAAATCTTAAAATTTAAAGAGCTGTTTGAACTGAAGCGACGTGAACACGAATCTCATTATCTTTCTTGTGTGTTTTATTTAGTGTGTTTAATCATGAATGTTTAATGTATTGTTTTAACTGTTCTGTCTTTAAATTCTGTCAAAGAAACAGAGACAAAGGGAAACAGAGATTAAGAAAATGATTGTGATCACTTTTGTATCTATTACATTTCTGTTTTTATTTGTGCACGTGACATCTTAACCATTATATTACCTTTGTTCTTAAAAGCCGATCTGCGATGTGAAAGAAATATGAAGAGACAGCGAGTGAGAGATGATGATCTCATCAGGAATGATCTCATCTGTGTGTGTGTGTGTGTGTGTGTGTGTGTGTGTGTGTGTGTGTGTGTGTGTGTGTGTGTGTGTGTGTGTGTGTCAGACTGACTGACTGGGTGACTCCTGGGGGGAGTTGGGGGAGGGGTGGAGTTGAAGGAGAGAGGGGGGGAGATGCTCTCTCTTGTCTCACCCTCTGCAGCTCTGCCCCCCCACACTGAGCTTTTTGTGTTTGACTTTGATCCGGCACTGTTGCCAACATCAAAAAGTCCTCTGTCACAGGGAGCAACGCAGCGTACAGTCAAAGAATAAAGTGTGCGAGTTACACACACGAGTGCTCACAGCAGGAAAGGTGGGAACAGGATGGGTTATTCCAAGCTGTAGGAATTAATCATTCCAAGTTTGTGAAAGTAAATGATTAGTAATGAATGAAATAAAATGCCAGTGAATGTATAAAATGTGGAGAAAAAAGGGAAGAGATTCATCGTTTTTGCTTTTACACAATTACACGACAACTGGTCCTCATAACTCAATGACAGAATAGGTCAACATATGGTTAATGTTGAGGGAATGATCAGGGTTTGGGTTCAAATAAGTACGTTTGTGACGCAACGTAGGTTATGTAAGTTAGAATAAGTCGACGTTGAGACACTCCTGGGTGTAAGTGCACCCTGACCTCCTCTCCTACACAGATTTAGTTTATACTGTTAGCTGACTTCCTCCTTTGCACTCATCGTAATTACTACTCGCACTAAAGGTCGCCGCCTAACAATAAATGTAAGTATAGGTCATACAACCTTTACAGACAAAGGACAGTCTGGTAAAAACAGGTAGAGCGAGGAAGCAGAAGCATAGGATAACAAAGAGTTCCAGTTTATTACAATGTGTGTCTTATCTCCATTGTTTAGACCTTTCTTTCATTAGGTTTTCTGCTCAGATCTGGTAACATTACAACAGAAACGTCCAATATGGATGAAAATATTCAAGACTCTCCTCCAAGGACCAACGACTAAAGCCCAAAAGCAACATGTTGCGTTCGGAGCTGTAGATATTACTAGTTCATGAGGAGCAAAGCAAGAAATAAGGGACGCTGACGTTGTCTGCAGAGGAGGGAGATCAGCGCGGTTGGTTTGGTTAACGAAGTGTCAAACCTTTGACACATTAACTAACATTGGTTTCTTTTAACCATGACCAGGGTCGGTCCCGAACCTTAACCAATCCAGGCAGATTCCCAGAGCTCTGTTTTCTTAAATTAAATTAGATTTTTTACAAGAAGATATGGCAGATTCAGCAATGCAGACGATGGAAATAGCTGAGAGATTCATCCGATATTACTCGGCTTCTTCCGAAGGTGCAGGTGGATGTCCCCCCCCGGTCTCTGTATCATTGAAACAAATGAGCTGATTGTCTCATAGCTTCTTACAGTGTCATGAAACATGCAAAGGTAAAACTGTGGAGAGACAGTACATTTGGTTGAAGAGCAAATGATTTAATCATTTTTTATTATCGCCCCATAATTTAATAATGGAACTCTCCAGCATCAAAGGGAAAGGTGTGCGTTCCTATGCTGCTGATTGAGAGGAGGAGGGCGAACTCCTCAAACAGAAAGGGTTGTTTCAAGGCAGAAAAGGCCTAATTGTGTGATTTTATTGATTCACCGCAACATAATGAGCTATGATGAAACTAAGACTTAACATTGTTACACAAAGCAACCAAGAAACCCAACTTCAGAGGCTGCTGAGATGTTCCAAGCCACGGAACAATTATGATTTTATTGCTTTTACACAATTGAATTTAATGAGACTCAGACTCTTACACTTGTCACGAGAGCGAAGCGCAGAACTACACAGAAACAATCTATTTTCAGGTGTTTTCATGACAGTGGCTGCAGCTAAGTCTTTGTTTACGATATCATTTTGTTGTGACAAGAGAGTTTTCTCTTGTTCTTTCCATCAGTGCAGTCGTGCAGACAACAAAATAAATAAATCAAATTTTTTTCTGTTAATCGTGTGAACAGTTGAAGCTGACTCACATCAACACATAAGCACAAAACGCTCCACACATTCAGTCCTGAAGAAGAAACCAGATGAGAAAATGAGGCGTCGCGTCAGCATCGAATGCACTCAAATACGTGTGGGAAGAGGATCAATGAACATGATCAGTTCTTTTCCTCATTATCATGTCCGTAACTTAAATAACATTACAAACATACTCATTTCAAGCCAAACCATGATCTGTTACTAACTTCACCAAGTCGGTTTGTTGTTGCGCTTGATTTTGTTTCAATTTATGCTCCACGCGTGTTTAAAACTTCATTTTATAAGAGATTGTCACGTCTCGTCGAGTTTGTTAAAATGTACATGTCACTTCCTGTTTTATTTTGTACCTACCTCTTGTTTCTCAATCCAGATCCTTTCACTTCCTGTCTTTGTGTGGTTTCCCGCCATCGTCAGCGTATGCCCCGCCCCTGATTGTTTCCACCTGTGCCCACTCACCTCTAAATAGTTAAATAAATCAGGGGGTTCAGAACATTGTTTAATTTAAGTCTTACACGCGTCATTGTTTAAAACATGCTTTAAGATGTATTTTTGAATCTAATTATTTTGGATACAAGGACGTGTCAGTGTGTTTTCTCACACATGTGCTCTTCTAAAATTAGAAACTGCATACATAACCAAGAAATCTTGCTTCTCCATGAGAGTTGTGAAAGTCGTGTTTCTATAATTACTTTGTACAATTACGGACAACAACAGTAAAAATGCTAGTTAGATATGATGATGTCGTCATGTTAAAGGGAAATCTCTCCGCTTCTTCATTTCCACTGCAATCTAACTTCCATCAAGTGTAGTCCAACGTGTAATTATCTCATTGGAGAGAAATGTATTTCCCACGTTCCATGTAGATCACATATATTCTTGACACCGAACGGAAAACAGAACCAAGCGCAAAACATATGAGGAAACACAGACGCAAAATGACAGAAAACAAAAGTGACATATTGTGATTGTGATTCCTTGCACGGTGCTTCGAGGTGAAAAACATGTTTAGTAAAAGCAAATATTTAGCAAAAGGAAGCAGAAAAAAAGCCATGAGACGAGTCAAGGCAGGGCAAGTTTATTTGTATAACACTTTTCAACAAGGCAATTTAAAGTGCTTTATATGCTTTAGTGCTTTATATGAGGCATAAAAGCCATTAGGACACTATTGAAAGAAACGCAGAATTTCTATCAATATATATAAAATTGATTTAAAACGAGTAAAATAACATCAGTGCAGTGCAGTGCAAGTATTACTTCAACTTCTACAAGTATGTGTAGTATTGAAACAATGAAGTACAACAAAAAGAAGAAAACAAACTCAATGGGGAGGAGAAAGATGCACGTGTTGAGGAAATAAGTTATGCTCCTGAAAATCTGATCAACAAGGCGAAAAATGTGGATTAATAAACTGTACATTTCATGTGATGCAGTGTGGTGCACAAGGTGGTGGCAGGTGTATGAGAGGAAGGTCATTGAGGGTCCAGCTATGCATGGCAGCAATGCATCATGGGATATGTACAGATCTAGTATTATCAATGTGACGTAACTGCAGAGCCTCGGAGACAGAAGGAGAACTGTTCCTCCCAATGTGCAACCGCGTGTCACTTCTCGTCCTAACACTTGTCTCTCACACCCACATGGCCTCGGGCTGGAGACTTCAGACTGAGCAGACACAGCCGGGTGTGTGATCAGAATAGTAAATGAGGTCAATAGCAGTGCACACCTGACCTCCCTACAGCTGAGCTTTGTACAATATCATGGTACCCTGTGCTGTTATATAATGCAAAATGACTAAGTGTAGTTATTACACCAGTCGCCTAGGGATATACAACACTGATACTTGTTCTTATGTATTCTCTTTGATGTATGTTCGTGCCGTGGGAAATATGACCAGTCATCAGAAACAAGGTAACGTCATGGACAACAAAATAAGTTAAAAAAATACAAACGAAAAAGCTAGCAGAGAATAAGTCTTGAAAAAGTTCAAACTTAAGCAACCGGTGTCAACCAATAGCCATAGAAATGTTTGTTTCCAATCCATCCATTCAATTCTGCTCAAAGAATTATGCTGTTCCATTTTTTATTAGAACTCTATTTTTCATAGAGTTGGCTATCATTTCAATCAGTAGTAAAACATCGTACTTACTGAAGTAGCTGCGGAGATCTGGGAACATGATAGGACTACGTTTGATTGAAGAATCATGAGCAGTCAGACTCAGATTGGTTTTAAACCAACAGTCTATCCAGATGATCTAAACCAGAGGTACAACTGAAACGTCAGAAATAAACCCAACCGCTCTATGGTACGGTAAGTGTAGTGGGCCAGAGTCAGTCTGTATGCTGTGATGGATGTTTACACTTTACAGGGTAATACTTGTACTGTTCGTCTTCACTTTCTATTCCAAATAAATCTAAAAATGTCGCTGCTGATCTGTAGGTCTCAGAGATTTACAACGCCATTATTACTGATGGAAAAGACGGAACTACACTTACTGCTTTAAATGAGTGCTTAAGGCATACTGAACTGTACATCGAGCCACAATAACGTGACATCGTGCTATGTTAACTTTTGCTGATGAAACTAATGCAACAACTCAAACAATCAATTATGAATGATGATTTACACCAAGGGTGGGGAACCTCCGAGACCATTTGATCCGGCCCTCGAGGTAATTCATAAACACACGCAAAATAATCAAGTAGAATAAATAAATAAAAAATCTAGACAGCAATAGACGGGCGATTGATTGACTGTTTTTCCTGGCCAAGATCAGGGTCCTTGAACACAACACGAGCAGGATGTGTCATCACGTGGTCACGTCATGTCAAAAATCTTCAATATTAAAGGAGACGGTAGTTGACATCAGTGAACGCAGCATGGCGAGTGTAAAATGGAACGGAAAACGGAATGTCGCACTTTCCAGGAGAAATGGACGAACGATGATTTCTTTGAGGAAGTAAAAGGCCAGTGTGCGAAACACGAAACATGCCGAACTGCACGAGCTGAAAGGACGAGTGTTTGGATAAAGTTAACGCTCTTCGGCGGAGTTTGGCCCAACAAGCAGCTCTCTGCAGAGCGGAACATAACAACATGGAGAGATAG
The DNA here is from genome assembly GCF_900634415.1 of Cottoperca gobio. Classification (NCBI taxonomy): domain Eukaryota; kingdom Metazoa; phylum Chordata; class Actinopteri; order Perciformes; family Bovichtidae; genus Cottoperca; species Cottoperca gobio. The sequence goes on along the minus strand of NC_041371.1, from coordinate 2,500,517 downwards.
AGAGGTAGACCCCCACACCAAGAACACACTGTTCCACCACTGCTGTGCAGTTATCACTGCCATGTGCAATACTCACTTTATTTTCTATCAACCACTTGGTACTTATATTATTTTTTATTCTATTTAATTATTGTGTTCTGTCTTTTTACTTCATATGTTATTCTGCTGTGACGAGATACATTTCCCCGTTGTGGGACTAATAAAGGATTTCTGATGAAACAGAAGATACAGGATAAAAAAATCTTTAAAAAATGATGCACAGCATAAAAGAAAGGTAAAATGAATGGGCTGCGTCTTAAAAATGTTTGCAGAGGTTATGAGTTCAATAATTAGTACGGCCCTTGACATGAAAAGGGTTCCCCACCCCTGGTTTAAACACAACAGTCTCCCTTCTTTCTCTTGCAGAGTTGTTGTGGAATACAACACGGGGTGTCTTTAGAAATAATGTCCAAGTTGGAATAAGATCAAATTTTCTCAAGATGAGTCCCCGATGATACTGATTCGAATCCTTTCAGTTCAGCACAAAGAGTTGTAGTCTGTTTTTAAAGCTATAGGCAGTTTCAATCGTTGCTCATTATTGTTATTATGAGTATCGGTCCTCCTGTCTTCAGTTTAGTATCGGATTCAAACTGAATTCAATCTGTTCGTAATCTCTACAGTTGTTCAAACTGCTTATAAACTCAACAAAAATATGTTGAGTTTACTCCAAAACTAGGCCAAAAAAAGTTACAAGCATCGCAACCAATCATAGTTTCTGTGGATTCTGATATAATAAGCTGAATTGTACATCACAGCTGAGCTGATATTGGAATTTAATATGTTTCATCCACGAGAGGAACTTTAAAACAAAAAGCTCAATTCCTTTAAAGATTACCTTTGCACAATTCCTCTTAACGGTAGTAGTGACACCTGTATAGTGAGAGGTCCAAAACTTATTTTTCATGATTTAAACTTCTTTCCACCGACAGTATAAAGGACCTTAAAGCCAGAACTCAATTGAAAACATAAAAACGGGATTGTAACCTTGCAGCATTTTGAGACATCTTGCAGTTCTTGCTCGTCTCTCTGTACCTTTTTGTATGTTGCCATCTCAGCACCAATGTTGTTCATTTGTTTATAGTAGCTGCTGACTGAAGCGCATTTAAATCTGACACGAGATCAGATCACTGGAGATACCCCCGTCCCTTTCATCTCAAGCCGAGTAAAGAGGTGATTCCCCCCTGAGCCAAATATATATTGGGTTTAAAACTCCATTAAAGAAAGTGTAAAGAAACCCTAATTTGTAGTGGAAAAGTGGGGGAGAGCAGATGGACTTCAAGGCTGTCTTGGCTTCCCTGTACACTCCCGTTGGCAGCTAACAGGCTGGAGTAATTGGTATGTGGATAAGACAGTGATCAAACGAAACCTTCGCACCTCCATCACACTTAATGAAAGCTCAACAAGCAAATCAGAAGTGCTTTGTAGTCCCTCGCCTGCAAGAGTATATGTGTTAGAATGTCTGTCTGTCTGTCTGTCTAGGTGTGTTTGCATGTGTGTCTAAGTGTGTGAATGTGTGGCTGCGCATCTTCGCCGTGATTGCTTGTGTTATTTTTAAGGCAATTATTTTGGTTTTTGGCCACGTCAGTCACGAAGCGCATTTAGATAAGTCGTCTAATGGCACAGATATAATAAGTCAACGCTGAGACAAATGTTTAGATGTCTTCCAATGTGTGTTTGCTCAGTTTTTTTAAGGCAATTTAATTCCTCTGGGGGATTGAATTCAATCATCTACAAAATTACAGAAGAAAACAAAATTCACAATGTGTGGATTTCATGGAAAAGTAATTATTTATGTCTCTTGGGAGTTTAGACAAAGAACAGATTCCTCAGCATCGCTCTAACACTGTTACTGCTGCTGTGTGCTTGGAGAGCGAGAAGGGGTTGAAAATGTTGTTGACAGTGGATTACCCAAGCCCCAGTTTGTGTCACGTAATCATTGTGTTTACATTTGAGGATGTTTGTGTTGATTCTTGCCTGCAAGAGTCAAAGTACTTAATAAAAAATGTAAGTTGCACATTTTTAAGCCTTTGAACTGAAATTATCATATTTGTCTGGATCAAATTAATTTACTTAATGTGTAGAGAGATCGTTCGTAATGACCCGACCATGTCCCACCCAACTCTATGGACCCCTTTAGCCTCTTTAAGCTCATTGTTTTGGTTTTAGGACACATTAGCATCCGTCTCAATGCTCCCGTCCACATTTCCAAATCTGTCACTTCCATTTTCAGCAGCAGCCGGCAGCTGTTTCTCCCAACAAGTTCGAGCAACATGTTGCTCAGTTTCTGCTAGATTTGTAAAGGTTTTTGCTAAAATGTTAGTTATAATATCTTTAAAAGGCAATAATATATCAGTGGTTTGGAAGAAAGAGTTGCGTTGCGTCCTACACATGGGCTTACAAACTTGACGTTACTGTACATTGGACATATCTTTTGTTATAGCAGGAAAGAGGCATTTATTGCTGTCAAATAACCTGCTGGGTTTCTAAAATATGGACTTGAATGGAAGTCACACATGTACACATCACAGCACACAAAGTGACATTTAGTCCATCCTAGTATTAGATGCAGCTATTATGTAAATGGATGTTATGGACCTGAACCTCCGGTCGACAAGTCCATAAGGACTAAGCTACTGTCGGCCAATTTATATCGACAAACAATGACTCGTATCCTTGACTCAAATGTAATCACCACTTCACAAATGTAAGAGGTCCATAAAGAGGCCAGATTATCTTGTTTGTGTGTTACGTGCATTGAAGCACTTGACTCATTGGACCTGCGTCTCTTGACATCACAGCTCCATCAGTGCTGCTCCGCAGGGACTTAAGACGGTAATAACCAGTGTGATGTTGCAGCTGTCGCACTCTATCTGTGTGCTTGTTTGTGTGTTTCCTGTTCATATTAATGTGTATGTTTGTCTCTGCATGCCTGATCTCACACTTGGGCGACACGGAGAAACGCTTTCTGTCACACGCAGTTCGGGCATTAAGTTTTCCTGCTGCACTGCACCGCCATCTGTTTCCCAACTCGCTCCCAGTGTCGACATGTGTTCAAGTGTCACATTCTGTCGCTCCTGCAGTCACAATGTCTCCCAACTCCCCAGTCTGCGGAGGAAGCAGTGGAGAAGATGTGTGTATAGGCTCTGGTTGTGATTTGGACGAGTTAGTTCGAGATATCTGTAAAATTGTGGCACCTGTTTGGAATGATTGCATTTCTGATAAGTTCAGCTACTGTCTTCCTCCCCCTCCCCGAAAGGGGTAAACATGTTGGAAGTCATTATTCTAGCAACCTTTTAACTCTGCCATCATCAGAAACTCTCAAAGCTTTGCTTTATTTGTACTAGACGAGCAGCTCCCTGTCTTTTCTGCCAAATGCGACCTGGCTGCTGATAAATTATCTGACAACCTTCTCAGTTCTAAAGGCTTGTCTCTTGATGCTATTTGGACTTATGTGTCAAAAGACCTGAGGGAATTATTCACTGACATATGAAGGACCATCCTTGGTAAACTCCGGTACAACTTTTGTTTCTTAGAAAGTGTTATCGTCGCAACTACTACCATCTGATAGAGAGTTTGTGTGTGTGTTTAGCTCATTTGAACAATTCTTGATGCTGTTTAAATGCAAATAACTATAAGAATCCAGCAAAAGTACGGCTAGTAACACCGTCTGACTACTGCTGAAGGATGAGTCCAGGAGAGAGCGTTGAGGAGAGGAGCGCAGCAAACCGTGTCTTTGTTAAACGATATCCAACTACCTCAACGAGCATGGGCAGAGTGCGCAGGTAGACGGGCTGGTAGGTATATACTGTACCTTTTTAATTGAAATGCTTTGTGTTGTGATAGCTGAAAGGCAAAGGTCTATTGTCAAACCTCTTGAGCAAAATTGCAAATTTCAAACTTATTTAAACTCATTTAAAACTCTAAAACTGTGTAACTTCAACAAAGTGTAACTGTGTAAATGTATTTCATTATGATGCATTAGCTATGTCGAGGAAGTTTCACATCTCTGCGACACTTACAGCGCATAAACAGTCTCACACCTGCGAGTGATTTCATTTAGCGAATATGTATGTGTTGGGGGAGCAGTGAGCATACGACTGGATAAATAACACCTGGATTATACCTGCACGGGTTCTGTGAACGTTTGTAAACTGATGTTTTAATATAGTTTTCATTTACGTAGATTCGTGAATACCTTTCTCCGTTTAGTCTTTGCCCCCAATGAAGGCACACGAGAAAAATAATTGAAGGTAACAGGATGAGTAATTGTCAATTTGTGTGTGAAGTATTCCTGGTGGTAAATATTCTACATCTATTGGAGGAGTTTTCCTCTAACAAGCAACCTGGCAACCACAAAGTTGTCTGTATTAATTGCTTATGAAGTTACGTTTAAAGCAAAGACGTTAGCAACGACCCTTAAACTATAAAGGGCACCTCATTAGAAAATGGTAGAAAATATAAAATCTCTTCGAGTGGGCCTTGTTCAAGAAAGGACTGCACGTCGGATTGTTGCAGGATAAATACATGAAGGATACAGGAGGAGTGTGTGTGTGTGTGTGTGTGTGTGTGTGCGCTGCCTCCTGGGAGTTTCCCTCCCCACTCAGCAGTAATGAGCTGTGCAGGCAACATTTTGCTTATAGGCCCATAAACAACGTACTTATTAAGATAGAAGTCGCCGCGGGCAACCCAGGCTAATTCGGATACATATGCGTAGAGTGAGTGCTTCGGAGGAGCGTGTGTTTGTGGAGGCGGGGGGGCTAAGTCAATCTGGGTGTACACAGAGGGAGAAGGATGATAGACAGACGAGGCTGAAGAAGATTTGCGCCCATATTCGGCGTGACTGCTGAGTGCAGAGAGAGATCTATTGAAATGGGAGGAAGATGTTTAGAGAGGATAAGGAGCAACAGAAAGTTACATGAACAGAACAAAAGAAAGTAAGACACAGAAGGAAAAAAAGAGGACAGAGAGGGAAAGGTAGAAGAGGAAATGAAGGACGAAAGACAAACAGAACAAATTGGACATTGAGACAGAAAAAGAAAGAGTGGGAGAGGAGACGAGAGAGGTTAAAATAGAGAGTGAGTGAGTCAGACGAGGAAAGAGAAACAGAGGGAAAGACTGAGTCACACGGATAAAGAAAGGAGAGAAACAGTGGAGCGTACGGAGAAAGAGTCAAACTAAAAGACAGCGACACAAGGACAGTGGGAGACACAAGCAATCAGATGAAGAGAGAGACAGAGGCGCCGTAATAGTGGGAGAGAAAATGAAAGTGAGAGAACGGAGAAGGATAGACAGCGAAGGGAAATGAATATCCTGAGACGAATAGTAAGAGCATTAAAAAAGGGATTTCAATCTGTGTGAGAGAGGTGAAGGAAAGAACGCTCATGATTGTGTCTGATAGTTTGTGAAAGAGGAAGACGAGGGAGTGAACAGAGAGACTTGAAGAGTAAACGCTTTTAATCTTCCACTGTCAATATCAGCGTCTTCCTCCGCAGACTGTCTCCCTGCTCCTGTTGCTTCTCTTCTGCCTTTTTAAGATGTGACACTTTCAGAAACTCATCATCATCACTTCCCTCCCAGAACCTCTTTCTCTACAGCCGTCTCCTTTTGTTTTACAACTTCCTGTTCCTTCACCGTGGCCGTGCCTTCCTATCCTCCACTCGTCTGAACACATGTGTGTGTTTACAACCTTGAACTGTTGAAGAACACGTTCTCACAGTCGCCTGCACACGTTGGTGAGACACGTTGGTGAGACACGTTGGTGAGACACGTTGGTGAGACACGTTTTCAGACGCTTCATTCATCGTGGATGCATGCGACAAAAAACGTGTTTTCTTCAAGAGTTCAAGGTAACACGAGGTGAGTACCTGATATAAAAGTGATCATTTTAAGAGGGAAGTGTGTTATATAAGTAACCAATTAGATGGAGAAGCTACATCTGGCAGGTTGGTAAAAAAATAACTAAAAAGCTAATTTCATGCAACCAGAAACCAAAGTGGATTCATCCGCACTGCTGACGTGACTCAGTAGTTTTAGAAATGAAAGCTTATCTAAGTGGAGGAGCAAAGATATGGATTCACTGCCACAGCATGACCGCAAATCAGGATCATTTACACATCATTAGACAAAGAGGGAGAGGGTTAACGAGGAAGACAAGGGGAGAGGAAGAAAAGTCTAAAAGAGAGAAGAACACACTGAGAAATCCTGAATGAAAGAAAGAATTTGAGACTGAAAGACGCACAGCAGGAGGTGTGTGTGTGTGTGTGTGTGTGTGTGTGTGTGTGTGTGTGTGTGTGTGTGTGTGTGTGTGTGTGTGTGTGTGTGTGTGTGTGTGTGTGTGCGTGCAGGTGGAGTGGACTTAAATAAATAATAGCACTGAGATCAAAGCTGGCACGAATGGACATGTATGTAAAAGTCCCCGACTCGCCTCAGGTTCCCATTAGCCTCTGGTTTTTGTTATTCTTTCCCTCAAAGCAGTGCTCGACTGGAGTTATTAGTGTGTGTGTGTGTGTGTGTGTGTTAGTGGAGTGTTTGAACGGCTGTCCGGCAGAGTCAAATCGGTGAAATGAAATGTCTCTTGTTAACCACTGAAATGTCACAGGAGGCTTATTTGCGTCTGCTGGATGAGATAGTGCAGCGACTGACATGGTGGCGACTCAACGCGGAGGGAAAGGTGCGTGCGTGCGTGGACAAGTGGACATCTTCGTTTATCCTCAAGCTTTTGTTCTTGGCACACTGCCGCTACACACACACACACACACAATAAATCTAAATCACGCTGGGATGCTGGTCAACACGACTACATTTAAAAACAAGAGTTTACTACGAGCTTCGCATGTTGTGTCCCCAGATTTGCTTTTACTGGAGAGAAGAGAAGCACTGCTGTGCACGGGGGACCTTCAGGGATGTGCGTTAAACAATGCGGCTTATTAGGGCCATTGTATGTTTACAAAGATATGTATTATGGGGGACGGGGGGGGGAGGAATATTCAGAGGGAAGACTATGAGATTAAAGTCACACGTTTACGAAGCACACCGCTTCACTTTCTAAGGTTGGATCAGCCACATTACTCCATAGATACTTGCCGTGTAGTATGCCTGCAGTGCACGACATCATCATACATATTATCATACGCATCCAGACTCTGAACCCGGCTTATTCAGAGAACAACATCCTGATGTTATAGACGTGTGCAACATGTGTTTTTTCTGTGGCTTCTGTGGACTGATGAGGTTGTTCCAACTTTGCAAAGTGATGCGATCCTTATAAAAATAGACCTTCATTTCACACAGTATATATATATGTTTTTACATTCTGTTATGCACCCAAACACTTAAAAATATGGAAACTAATCTTGTTTAGCACAAACACACACACACACACACACACACACACACACACACACACACACACACACACATTGGCGCATCAGCAAACAGCCACATGTATGCATACTTATGTAAACTGTGGAAACACAAACACACTCCTGCAGTTTGTACATTTGCTTACTTGCATAAACAGAACTTAATATGTAAATACATGCACACATGCAAATGATGGCGCTGTCACCCATACACCGTCACACACAAACACACACTTGTTCACGTGCAGCACATGCATGAGAGCGTCGCTGAACACACACGATCTATAGAATGTAGTCTCACACAGATATGTAGTCGGTGACACGGTCACGCACATGCTGCTGCTTCTGCCGTGCGCTATCTCTCTCTCACACAAATGCACACGCGCAGGGAGAAGACAGACATTCCTCTCGCCAACACGTTCACGTGTGTGCCGTTTCCAAGCTTGTTTCCATGGAAACGTGAGGGGCAAGGTGTTAATGAAAGACTTTGTGATTGTGAAAAGCGTCACGAAATGTTCACCTGTACCTGCACCTACAGCTGCACAGAGAACACGCTCTGTAGTGATCAGATGCACAGTTACGTGTTTAGTGGATCAGATGGATATCAGTGTGTGACGAGTGCAAAGCACTAACTAAATACTGTTTCTCTCTTCTTAATGTTTG